>NC_091239.1:6869454-6994454 GCF_040958095.1 Procambarus clarkii | reverse complement strand
ACCCTTTCCTCCGTTTTATGAGCTGTGGAAAAGAAGTTCCTGTAAAATAGTCTAATAGGGGGTATAGGTGTTGTGTTAGTTGTCTCTTCAGAGGTTGCATGGCTTTTCACTTTCCTTCTTATGATGTCTTCGACGAAACCATTGGACCAGGTCCTAGTCAATAACGGCTTCTCCAATGGTTTCGTCGAAGACATCATAAGAAGGAAAGTGAAAAGCCATAAGATATATATATATATATATATATATATATATATATATATATATATATATATATATATATATATATATATATATATAACTGAAAACTCACCTAAACTTAATTAGTCCTGGGGACCATTCAGGCTTGTTTGCATTTGTGTTCCTCACGTGTTGCCCCAAAGAATGAGGTGATTTGATAAAATGCTATGCCCATGATTACCATCCGAGTGCCGGCGGGGAAGTGGTTCAAATAGCTTCGGCTATCACTTCCTTTTGTCTGGTCATGATGGTCAAGCGGATTAAGGCGTCCCTGTACATACCAGTTGCGTTGCTCCTGGGAGTATGGGTTCGAGTCACTTCTGGGGTGTGAGTTTTCAGTTGTAATTAGTCCTGGGGACCATTCAGGCTTGTTTGCATATATATATATATATATATATATATATATATATATATATATATATATATATATATATATATATATATATATATATATATATATATATTATTAAATATGACCGAAAAAGTAAGATTAATAATTCTAACACGAATTTTCTCAATCTTTCGTACATTACGCTTCACTGTTGGAGGTAAATAAAAAATCACTTCTCCAAAATTCATTTTTATTTCTAGTCTGACGCGACACGGGCGCGTTTCGTAAAACTTATTACATTTTCAAAGACTTCACAAATACACAACTGATTAGAACTTACGTCTCTCTGATATTATATCTACATTTGAGTGAGGTGGGAAGGATGATGTGGCATTAACACAAGACAGAACAGGGGATATTAATAGGGTATTAAAAGTATCAACACAAGACAGAACAGAAACAATGGGTATTGAATAGAAGTGTTTGTAGAAAGCCTATTGGTCCATATTTCTTGATGCTTCTATATTGGAGCGGAGTCTTGAGGTGGGTAGAATATAGTTGTGCAATAATTGGCTGTTGATTGCTGGTGTTGACTTCTTGATGTGTAGTGCCTCGCAAACGTCAAGCCGCCTGCTATCGCTGTATCTATCGATGATTTCTGTGTTGTTTACTAGGATTTCTCTGGCGATGGTTTGGTTATGGGAAGAGATTATATGTTCCTTAATGGAGCCCTGTTGCTTATGCATCGTTAAACGCCTAGAAAGAGATGTTGTTGTCTTGCCTATATACTGGTTTTTTTGGAGCTTACAGTCCCCAAGTGGGCATTTGAAGGCATAGACGACGTTAGTCTCTTTTAAAGCGTTCTGTTTTGTGTCTGGAGAGTTTCTCATGAGTAGGCTGGCCGTTTTTCTGGTTTTATAGTAAATGGTCAGTTGTATCCTCTGATTTTTGTCTGTAGGGATAACGTTTCTATTAACAATATCTTTCAGGACCCTTTCCTCCGTTTTATGAGCTGTGGAAAAGAAGTTCCTGTAAAATAGTCTAATAGGGGGTATAGGTGTTGTGTTAGTTGTCTCTTCAGAGGTTGCATGGCTTTTCACTTTCCTTCTTATGATGTCTTCGACGAAACCATTGGACCAGGTCCTAGTCAATAACGGCTTCTCCAATGGTTTCGTCGAAGACATCATAAGAAGGAAAGTGAAAAGCCATAAGATATATATATATATATATATATATATATATATATATATATATATATATATATATATATATATATATATATATATATATATATATATATATATAACTGAAAACTCACCTAAACTTAATTAGTCCTGGGGACCATTCAGGCTTGTTTGCATTTGTGTTCCTCACGTGTTGCCCCAAAGAATGAGGTGATTTGATAAAATGCTATGCCCATGATTACCATCCGAGTGCCGGCGGGGAAGTGGTTCAAATAGCTTCGGCTATCACTTCCTTTTGTCTGGTCATGATGGTCAAGCGGATTAAGGCGTCCCTGTACATACCAGTTGCGTTGCTCCTGGGAGTATGGGTTCGAGTCACTTCTGGGGTGTGAGTTTTCAGTTGTAATTAGTCCTGGGGACCATTCAGGCTTGTTTGCATATATATATATATATATATATATATATATATATATATATATATATATATATATATATATATATATATATATATATATTATTAAATATGACCGAAAAAGTAAGATTAATAATTCTAACACGAATTTTCTCAATCTTTCGTACATTACGCTTCACTGTTGGAGGTAAATAAAAAATCACTTCTCCAAAATTCATTTTTATTTCTAGTCTGACGCGACACGGGCGCGTTTCGTAAAACTTATTACATTTTCAAAGACTTCACAAATACACAACTGATTAGAACTTACGTCTCTCTGATATTATATCTACATTTGAGTGAGGTGGGAAGGATGATGTGGCATTAACACAAGACAGAACAGGGGATATTAATAGGGTATTAAAAGTATCAACACAAGACAGAACAGAAACAATGGGTATTGAATAGAAGTGTTTGTAGAAAGCCTATTGGTCCATATTTCTTGATGCTTCTATATTGGAGCGGAGTCTTGAGGTGGGTAGAATATAGTTGTGCAATAATTGGCTGTTGATTGCTGGTGTTGACTTCTTGATGTGTAGTGCCTCGCAAACGTCAAGCCGCCTGCTATCGCTGTATCTATCGATGATTTCTGTGTTGTTTACTAGGATTTCTCTGGCGATGGTTTGGTTATGGGAAGAGATTATATGTTCCTTAATGGAGCCCTGTTGCTTATGCATCGTTAAACGCCTAGAAAGAGATGTTGTTGTCTTGCCTATATACTGGTTTTTTTGGAGCTTACAGTCCCCAAGTGGGCATTTGAAGGCATAGACGACGTTAGTCTCTTTTAAAGCGTTCTGTTTTGTGTCTGGAGAGTTTCTCATGAGTAGGCTGGCCGTTTTTCTGGTTTTATAGTAAATCGCCAGTTGTATCCTCTGATTTTTGTCTGTAGGGATAACGTTTCTATTAACAATATCTTTCAGGACCCTTTCCTCCGTTTTATGAGCTGTGGAAAAGAAGTTCCTGTAAAATAGTCTAATAGGGGGTATAGGTGTTGTGTTAGTTGTCTCTTCAGAGGTTGCATGGCTTTTCACTTTCCTTCTTATGATGTCTTCGATGAAACCATCAACAAGCCTGGAAACCCACTTCGGCCAATCATGTCTACAGGAAAGACTGCTACCAAAATATACTAATATATATATATATATATATATATATTAGCAGTACCCGTTACGCTTTGCTGTGGTTCAGTCTGGTTAAATGGGAAAGAAAGAAAAGAGAAAAGGCTCGTTTGATATATGTTTAATTTCACATTGCATGTGGGTATACAATATTTTTTGTATACCCACATTTTCTGTGGAGATACAGAGATTGTCTTATTTGCCGTCTCAAGAACACTCAACATATAATTGTCCACGTGAGAAGCAATCCGTGTCTATATATAAACTGCACAATTCTAAAGATTGGCCTTGAGTTTTGTTGATGGTGATTGCAAATGCTAGTCGAATTGGACATTACAATCTCTTAAATTGAAATGGAATATCTGTTGGAATCATAGGAATGCGAGGAGTGAGGACATCTTCCCCTTTGAAAGGTCCTGTGAGGTTGTTGCTTCTATGACGTCGCTGATTAATTTTTTTACTGCAAGGCGCGTGTAGTTGCAAAGTTTTGGCTGGTTGATATTTCGCAACATGTTAATTGCCAAGCCGATTTTCAATTGTCGTATGTGTGGTGGTATCCCTGGCAGATCAAGTGAATTAAAAAAATCTTTTGGATCATTAACCGCTTCATCTGCTTCCACAACAGTGTCGACGGTCTTATATGTGACTGCCTCACTTTGAATGATAGACTGAATAATATTGTTAAAATCGTAGACGTTTTGTTCTTGGCCACAAGAACAGCTCGTTCTCTCAGCCAATCGTGATTCTTATAATTGGTTTCAATATTGGGAAATACATTTTCAACCAATTCTTCTTTTGACGTCACTAAATTGCAGAAGTTAAGAGGCAATGAAATTTGTCTTGAGGTCAGATCAACCAGCCCGTTTACGTTCCCAATTTCTAGAAATTGATGTGAGAATATCTCAGCTGATGGATCGTTTTTCAGTAGCTACATAACTACACGCATATTTGTAGTTAATTTAAATGTCTTTACGTGGCGCAACAAAGTAGAGTATTTCAGGCAAGCATTTATTTTGTCCGCTGGTGAAGACCGAGGAATTACAGGGAATGTTTGCCTGAAATCTCCTTCAATCAATATTAATGCATTCCCAAATGGTCTGATGTTTCCATGCAAATCTTGCAATGATCGATCAAGAGTCTCGAACGATTTTTTGTGGGGCATTGTGAATTCATCCTAAACAATAAGTAATGCATTTCTGCCATACTTTTACCATGCCGGATGCATTGGAAATGTTGCACGTGGGAGTTTCAATGAATTGCATGTTCAATGGCGATTTCAAAGTCGAAGTAGCAGTTCTTCCACCTGGTAGCAATGTCGCAGCTATTCCGGACGACGCAAGAGCTAAAGTTATTCCATTTTGGGATCGAAATGCTGCCAGAATCAATCTAATTTGGAAGGTTTTACCAGTTCTTCATGGCGCACCTAAGAAAATTTCTCCAAACCCGTTAGTTTGAATTATTTGATTGTTAAAGCCTTTTCGCTCAAGTGTTAGCCTAGGAATATTTGATTAAACATACGACACCAGATCCCCCGTGTTGTAATTTTGTTCACGACGCAATTATACATCGAACGAAGCAGCAACAGATTGATTCGATGAAGGCATTTCCAATTGACTGAGAACTTTGTTCGCGATTTCTAAGCACAATCATTATCATATTACTTAGTCTTCAATCATTATGAACGCTTCGTTGAAGATTTTTGCTGTAAAATCCATGTTCATATTTGAATTTTCTTTGCGTATTCGACGGATAATATCTTTAGTCATGTGCGATTTATAATTATCCCATAACTCTGTTGAAGATAACGGAGAGCCGGTGGTCAATATGATTGCAAACAATGAACGAATTTGATTTGGATGTGACGTGTTGGACGCGTCATTAATTGCATACATCCCAGTGCTGGTCGTTCTCCAATAAATTCAGAGCTTGACATGCACTACGGAAAGTGGCGTGTGTTACGCCCTTGACAAATCTCAATTGCTGGAAAGACGTTGGACCGGGCACATTTACCAACAGCATGCGAAAAAAGAAGCATTCATTCTGATTAGGATGCACGGTGTACAGTCTACCTATCGTAGTTTATTTGAATATGCCAAGTTATCCGTCGACAAACTCTCTTTTGCGTCGTTCAAATGATTTTCTACTGGCATCCCATGTGTAATACGTAGGCACTTCCGAATACAGCAGTGTTTTCGCAAACACGTCATTCTGACATAACGTTAAGAGAGCAGTTAACGCATCCGAATTGCTGTTCGGAGGATTCATTGCTGTTTGTGGCACATTTGCAGCTGTGAAATAAACATGTTGTCTATTATCATGTTTTCAAAACATAAACAAAAATTACTAACGAAATATTTCAATTCAAACGCAGATCAATCGACACAGCTCAATCTCACCACCAAATGCACTGAAAAATAATAAGAATAGTTAAAAAAGAACATGAAAAAAGAAACTAATAAACTATACCCACGAAATGAACGTTATGGTAAACAACACAGCTCAATTTCAAGTCAATGTCACACGAAATAATTAAATCAAAATGAAAATAAATCAAAATCTATGAAAATTCAAATTATCAATGCAATCGGAAACATTGAAATGGAATCGTAACATAGTTTGTATAGCTTGTGTTGGTCATACGTGCAACAGATGGCGCTGCTTTAAAAAAAAACAATGTTTTTACCTGTTACAGGTGTGGCATCTATATAGTAGGCATATAAAAATACACACATATTCGAATGAAACGTTGTGTCAAAATTTCAAAGCAATCGGTAAAGAACTTTCAGAGATTAGAGCGTGTGTTGCTCCTATGTCCTACAGATGACGCTGTTTAAAAAAAAAAATGTTTTCTCCTGTCACAGGCGAGGCATGTATATAGTAGGTATATAAAAACGCTCGCATATTCCAATGCAATGTTGTGTCAAAATTTCAAAGCAATCGGTAAAGAGGTTACGATGATTTCCCACACATAAAAAACACACGAAAAACACAGTTTTTCAAAAAAAAACATTTTTTTCCGGTCACAGGCGTGATATCGATATAATATTATATAAAAACCCGCTCGGATGCAAATGAAACGTTGTGTGAAAATTTCAAAGCAATCGATGTAGAACCGACAACAGTCGGATAGTCAAGACACCGGAACATCAACATTCACAAACGCAACTGCAAGAAGCAGTGACCACCCACGATCAACAGAATCTTCCAACACAGGAGACAGACGACAACAGCCAATGCAGTCTGATATGCAGCAACGCCAACACGGACGTATTGAACAGCAGAGATGCACAGGTTCCGTCAACACAAGACACGGCCACGAGCAATCAATGCAGTCCGACTTGCAGCAATACCAACAACAAAGTGATGGACCACAGTTATGCACAGATTCCAACAACGTCGGGGATGACCACGAACTATCAATGCAGTCCGATTTGCAGCGACACGACTTGCGAGGCGGAGAATATAGAGGTCGATTCCGAGGAGGAGTTCTAGTAGAACAAGCGACACCACCCGAACCCGTCGTCTGGCCATTACGAATTCTGCAGTGGAACATACAAGGTCTTGGAAATAAAAAACACACACTTCAGGAGGCTGCAATCAGCACGAAAGCAGTTATAATCGTTTTGGAAGAAACTCTTTTCCCAGCCATGAAATCCTTCAGATTAGCTGGATATCAGCACTATGTTCTACCGTATGAGCGGGGGAGACTAAGAGGATTAATGACCCTAGTCAGAAACACCATACCCAGCAAGAAAATGGACTCAGTTTCATGTGGGGATGGAGTAGAGGTATTAGCAGTTACAGTGAATATGGCTAATTTTGAGCTCCTCATATACAACGTCTACAAGCCCCCTAGACGTAAACTAGAAGCAGAGGCAGTGCTTGCCTTGGCCACGCAGGAAAATTTAATTATTGCTGGAGATTTTAATGCTCATCATCCAGAGTTAGGTGCAACTGGGCCAGCCAATGCAGATGGGCGCCATTTAGCTGCAGCTCTGCGTGAAGTACCTGAAATTACACTTCTCAACACTGGGGAACCCACTCACATTCTAGAAGGTTCCCTTGATCTTACATTCATCTCAACAGCACTCCAGCAACAGGCGAAGTGGGAAGTAGACCCGGTGATCACCAGTGACCACTATGCTACTGTCACGACACTAAACCTGGCACGACCTCCTACACCTCCTGCGCAGCCTCGGTGGAATTTAGGAAAGGCCAATTGGAATGTATACCAGGAAGAACTTGAAAAATGGTATACAACGTACACGCCACCTGAGGATTTGAACATACACGAGACCAATCTGCAGGAAGCCGTTGCAGCTGCTGCGAACACAGCTATTCCAATCATTATCACAGGTAACACGAAACGAAAGAACTATTGGTTCTATAGTAATGCCGTTAAAGAACAGAACCACAGAGTCAACATCTTCAGAAAACATCTAAAGAGAAACCCCACACCAGACGGAAGAACTCTGCTACGAGCGGTGATATCTGAAGCAAGGCGAGTTTCTAGAGAAGTAAAGGAGGCAAGATGGTTTGAGTGGTGTCAAACTCTAAATGAACATAGTAGTCTTGGCAAGATATGGGGTCAGATTAAAACTATATCAGGTCGACCAGCCCGGCCACAGGCATGTATTCAACCATTGCAGGAGGCTGAGAAACTTGCTCTCCAATTTGCAGAAAGAACAGCTTCATATCAGCTTCCTGCAATGGTCCGATGGCAACAAGAACACTTAAAACAAGAGAGGATGACAGTCATTCATGAGGGCACAGCTATAAATGACGAATGTGACTGTCCCTTCACCGAACAGGAACTAAGCAGAGCCAAAAAAGGTGGTAAGGACGCTGCACCAGGTGCTGATAACATTACATACTCAATGATCGCACATGCAGGTCCTGCTGGAGACCGAGGGATATTGGACGTCATCAATGCGTCTTGGCAGCAAGGCAAACTACCGCCCTCTTGGAAGAAAGCAGACATCATACCAATTCCTAAGCCGAATGAACCTGGCAATTGCAGACCCATTTCCTTAACATCATGCGTTAGTAAAACTGCAGAATGGATGGTCTTAAATAGGTTACTGTGGAAGACTGGAGACCTTCATAAACACATATTTGGCTTCACTAGAGGAGTAGGTACTGCAAACTGCATAGCAACATTACTAGGAACAGTTAACTCGGGTCCAGCTATAGTGGTCTTCCTTGATCTGGAAAAAGCGTTTGAACTTGCAAGCCCGCCAGCAATACTACACACCTTAGTTAAAAAAGGTGTGAGGGGGAAAATGGATTCATGGATGGATTCATGATTACCTAAGTCACAGGTATGCCAGAGTAAAGTTGCAAGGACAAGTGTCGGACTACCACTTGCACGAGAATGGGACTCCACAAGGAGGAGTCCTCAGTCCTAGTCTTTTTAACTTCCTTATGGAAAACCTTGTTACCATGTCCTTTACAGAAGGGGTTACATTGCTAAGCTATGCTGATGATCTAGCATTAGTCGTTACGGGTCCTTCACTTCTAAATAAAGCTCAAGGTGCTTTAGATCAAGTGACATCTGAATGCAGTGTTTTAGGGCTAAAAATATCTGCACAGAAGTCTAAGGCGATGAGACTCGGTGGCAACGCTCCAGACAGGCACCTACGCATTCAGGACATTAACCTTCAGTGGGTTACACAATATCGATATCTCGGAGTGTGGATTGATTTTAAAATGACATTCAATAAGCAAATTCAATATCTAAAGGAGAAAGCAAAGTCACGAATAAATATAATGAGAGCAATCACAGGGCCCCGTCTAGGAGCGGGACACAGAGTGTTGAGAATGTTTTACATACACGCCGTTCGTTCCCTGGTTGATTATGCAGCACCTGCCTTACTCACTCTTTCTCCTGGTCAGTGGGCAAACGTTGAGGTTCTTCAAAATGATGCATTGCGAGTCATAACAGGTGCTCCCAGATGGACTAAAGTCCTGAACCTAAGACTAGAGACAAAGCTAACGTCGATTGAAATAAGGGTAAAGGGGATTGCTGCGTGCATGCTGACCAAGATATTGACTAGACCTAGAATCAGTTCACTTAAAGATATGATCACTGGAGCACTAACTCTGGACAGAAGAGCCTCCAATGGCAACAGGTGGACCCATTGTGCGATAAACGCCATCGATACATTCGATATGGCAAACACAGTCACTGAGAGGGGTGTCGACGACATACATGCAGACTTTGTTATACAAGCCCCTTGGGAATCTCTGCCAGCAGACTTTCAGATTATGGCTCTTGACGGAAAGAAGAACCAGACACATCCTCATCTGCTACGTCACATTGCACAGATGCATATAGAAGCAAACATGGCATCCGACAGCTTCACTTACTTCACGGATGGGTCAGTAGACCAGCAGGGACAGGAAACCGGAGCTGCAGTTAAAGCAGGAAACTCTGTATATAGTTGGAGGCTCTCAAATGGGTGTTCGACTTTACAGACTGAGATGCTAGCCATTCAAAAGGCTTTGGAACATGCTCTTGCTGGACACCGCCAACATGTTATCATCCATACAGATTCGAGAACCGCCATTGAAACCTTGCAATAAGAACACATATGTGATAACATCCATCTGATCACCAATGTCTTATCATTCATGCACACACTCCAACGACAAGGCCGACGGGTGCTTATCAACTGGGTGCCAAGTCATGTGGGACTATTAGGTAATGACATTGCAGACGAAGCTGCAAAACTTGCTACTAAGAGGAGGAATGTAGACATTTACATACCACAGAGTCTCTCCCAGATGAAGAAAGTGATTCGAAACAGAGCAATGCGAAAGATGTACAGTGACCACAACACAGCAGTTGCAACATCAGGATCTGCGGGTTGGTACAAGAATTCAACCAACTACGAACCACTTCGTTTGATGAACGGGGGCAGTAGAACAACAGAAGTGCACTTACATCGCATCAGGCTTGGATACCCATGTGCATGGGGAAATAGGCTTACAGGTTCCGGAAGGTGAGAGGAAATGTCAACGCTGTGGAGAAATGCCCAACAGACCACTGGAACATTATCTAACACAGTGCACAGTTACAAACCCGTTAAGATTTCACCTTCGATTCAACAGAGCAGAGGAAGTTGTTAAACACATATGGCAAAATCTTACTGAAGCGACCATACGAGTCATAAATACTCATCCTCCGCCCAGGTAAAACAGAAACGAGCATCACTTAGTGGGCCAGCCAGAGGCTTAGGGCCCGCGCAGGATTATCCCTGCTAAAAAGAAAAATAAAATCAATGCAATCAGAAACATTGAAATGGAATTGTAACATTCCAATTGTAACATCTGGTACAGTATGAGTGTTGCTCTTACATGCAACAGATGGCGCTGTTTTTCAAGAAAAGCATAAAATCAAATCAAATCAAATGTTTATATAGGTAAGGTACATTCATACAAGAGATTTTACAAAGAGTGATGGATTTATAGATAGGGCACATATTTATAGATAGGACACATACAGTGCCTAGTTTTACATAGTTTTACCTGTCACAGGTGTGGCATCTATACTTATACTTACAAAATGAACGGTATGATAAACAACACAGCTCAATTCAAACACAATGTCACACAAAATAATTCACTAAAAAAATAAAATAAATCGAAATCTATGAAAATAAAATTTATTAATGCAATCGGAAACATTGAAATAGAACTCGTGACATATTTAGTATAGCGTGCATGTTGCCATTATGTGCAACAGATGGCGCTAATTTTCAAAAACGCATGTTTTTACCTGTCATAGAGGTGGCATCTATTTAGTAGGCATATAATATGACGCGCCTATTCGAATGCAACGTTGTGTCAAAATTTCAAAGCAATTGGTGAAAAACTTTCGGAGATTACAGCGTGTGTTGCTCTTACGTCCAACAGATGGCGCTGTTTTTCAAAAAAACATATTTTTTCCTGTCACAGGTGAAGCATGTATATAGTAGATATATAGAAAGACGCGCCTATTCGAATACAACGTTGTGTAAAAATTTCAAAGCAATCGGTAAAGAGGTTTCGAAGATTTCCCTCACAGGAAAAAACATGTTTTTGTACCGTCAAAGACGTGACATCTATATAATATGTATATAAAAACCTGCTCGGATGCGAATGGAACGTTGTGTGAAAATTTCAAAGCAATCGGTGAAGTACTTTCGGAGATTAGCGATTTTGAACAAACGAACATTTCCATTTTTATTTAAATATATATATTATATATATATATATATATATATATATATATATATATATATATATATATATATATATATATATATATATATATTATATATATATATATATATATATATATATATATATATATATATATATATATATATATATATATATATATATATATATATATATATATATATATATATATATATTTAAAGAGAGAGAGAGAGAGAGAGAGAGAGAGAGAGAGAGAGAGAGAGAGAGAGAGAGAGAGAGAGAGAGAGAGAGAGAGAGAGAGAGAGAGAGAGAGAGAGTGAGAGAGTAAGAGAGTGAGAGAGTGAGAGAGTGAGAGTGAGACAGAGTGAGAGTGAGAGAGTGAGAGAGACAGAGTGAGAGAGACAGAGTGAGACAGAGAGTGAGACAGAGTGAGAGAGAGAGAGTGAGACAGAGAGTGAGACAGAGAGAGAGAGAGAGAGAGTGAGTGAGACAGAGAGTGAGAGAGAGAGAGAGAGTGAGTGAGACAGAGAGTGAGAGAGAGAGAGAGAGAGAGAGAGAGAGAGAGAGAGAGAGAGAGAGAGAGAGAGAGAGAGAGAGAGAGAGAGAGAGAGAGAGAGAGAGAGAGAGAGAAAATATTATTGAATGTGACTGAAAGGGTGAGATCAATGATTGACACAGTTGCAGCATGATACAGAGCAAAGGACACACACCAACGTAGACGATAACCTTCGAACAAGGATTGACAGATGTCTTGATGAAATAGAAGGCCAATATCGCCACAACACTGAAACGAGAATCGCAAACAAAATTGATGTCTCTGTTTTGAGGTCCCATTGCGATTCTCCGACCCTGAGATGGATTACTAAATCTCGCCCGAATTATCCTCACAAACGACCAAAATCGTCAATCTGGGAGTATCACGTTATGTCCAGACCAAGTGAGAAAGCCCGGAAGGTGGAGTTGGAGATCGGAGGGAGGAAAGACTCGTGGTAATTAGAGAACTACTATACAGTTGCCTGAGCTCATAGCGGCAGCTAAGGAACTTTGTGAGAATATGGAACTAGTAGTCAGAAGAGGTAATAAATCGCCAATATACGTCATTCTAAAAAATGATGAATATATGGAGAAAATAAACCTCATTCTCTCTGATCAAGTTAAGGATCACTAGGGACACTACTGCCGTACTAAAGTAAAGGTTTGGATGAAAGTGTACATGCCAAACTGTCTGTATATCACCTGCTGAAAGCTACTGGAGAGTACAAACCTGAATATGCATGTGTCCATTGGTCTATATCATGCTGGTGCTGCGTTTTATAAGCTCTGATTTCATTCTCTGAATTGTGTATCTGGTGCAGTATCAGATCTTCCCGATATTCAATCGTGGAGGCTTAGTTTCTTGCTGCTGGGTTACTTGTTCTAATATTAGTATATTTGGCACCAGTCTATTTTGTAGGCATATATTATTGAATGTGACAGGATGGGAAAGATTCCTACAATATTCAAGTGCGAATCTTCTCTATTTTTCTTACATATTCTTCAGTTGAGACGGAAGATCAAAACTAGATAATCAAATTTCAAAATCCAGTTAGAAAATCTCGTAAGGAACAATCGAAGAACTTTTGAAAAGCCGCCGGCTTCCTGTCCCCGTGGAGACCACTAGGCAGATAGTGACCCCTCAGATAAACTCAGTTAATATATTAAAATTTACTTATGTTTCCCAAACATTTTTTGATTTGTACATACAGAAAATATATTAGAAACGATTCATAACTGATGGTAATTAAGAGATCTGACGATGTCTTATAGTGGTATATTTTTCAGGTGTGACCGCCAACAGTGTACACCCAGGCGCAGTGTTCACGGAAATACACCTGAAGGAAGGTGGCAGCAGCGTTTACAATTTATCATTGGCTCTTCTCATGATGCTTATGGCTAAAGTACTTATTTTATTTTCTTCTATTAATATGGAAAGTATGTTCACTGTGAGTGTGTGTGTGTGTGTGTGTGTGTGTGTGTGTGTGTGTGTGTGTGTGTGTGTGTGTGTGTGTGTGTGTGTGTGTGTGTATTTACTATTTGTATCTGCTGATTTGAGCTATTAGCTCTTGGACCCCCACATTTCAAACCAATTTATTTGTCCCCTGTTATGTCTACTATATATATTTCTCTCTAACACACACAAACACTATACCTATGGTATAGTGGGGCCTCGTAGCCTGGTGGATAGCGCGCAGGGCTCGTAATTCTGTGGCGCGGGTTCGATTCCCGCACGAGGCAGAAACAAATGGGCAAAGTTTCTTTCACCCTGAATGCCCCTGTTACCTAGCAGTAAATAGGTACTTGGGTGTTAGTCAGCTGTCACGGGCTGCTTCCTGGGGGTGGAGGCCTGGTCAAGGACCGGGCCGCGGGGACACTAAAAGCCCCGAAATCAACTCAAGATAACCTCAAGATGGTGAGATTCCGTTCAGACTATGATTGGGTTTATTCTTGTGCCTATTCTCCAAGTTCAATTGTATTATTTCCAATTCCATCTATTTTTGTTTACATTGCCTTGAAGCTCACTTTCTTCTGTCCATTCTCGTTTCCTCTTCTTGTATGGGATGATTTGAATGAGCATTTCAATGGCAACAGGGAGGTTTCAGGGTAAGAAGGGTTTCTGTGAGTAGTGTAAGAAGGTACAACTCCCAGCCGTTTTGCTTTTTTCGACGGTCGGGAGATGGGCCATGGGTGTTTTCACATCTTTTCCGACGGTCGAGATTTGGGCCTGGGATGTTTTCACATTTTTTTTCCGACAGTCGTGATTTGGGCCTGGGGGATTAAAAAAATTGATGTTCGTGATTTGGGCCATGGATGTTTTCGTTTTTTTCCGACGGTCGGTAATTGGCATAGGGGGTATTTTCACATGTTCATATCATTTATCAATCTCTCTCATCAAATCATATATTATTTTCCAAAAAGCGAATTAAAAGGTAGTCTCCTAGTCCCTGCCATTTCGCACAATTGAATTAAAATGCCGGCTCCCGTGGTACCCAAATTTCCTTACCTCGGTGACCCTGCACAGACATCGCTACTGGTCAATGACGTAACTCAATCTTCCTCGAACAAGTCCGTTTACTGTTGTGGTGTATTTTTTCCCATTATTATTAAAGGGGTATTAAAATGCCAGCTCCTGTCTGGGCTGTTTTTCGTCTTCCTAGCAACCAGCATTCATCTTCCCACATTAAGCCCATTTTCTTTAGTGACGTATTTCCATACTGTTTCCTATTTTTTTAACGTTCATTTTCTAGTTAAGATCGCATATTGAACATAAGAAATTAAATTTGCAGAAGGCCTTTTGCATGATCTCCTATTTACTTTCAATATATGTTAACCAAAAACATCAATTGCCACTATTAGAGGAACTGCAGTAGGCCTATTCCCTATTAAACAAATATTCAGAAGGTCCTATTTGTCCCTTCTTACGTATCTGGAAGCTTTATATTTATAGTCCGGCCACGGATCGTTTATTGAGCATAGGAATGGATGAAATTCACAATCTCCCATTCGTATGAAACAAGGGAAGCAACACAGAGCATCAACATAAATTATCTACTTGCGTCAGCGTTTACCCCTGTTACTGAACCAGTATTTACCAGGTCTTTTTCCTAAATCTAAACTTATCCAATTTATACCCATTGTTTCGTGTTCTGTCTCGTATTGATACTTTTTGATACTTTTAATAGCCTATTAATTTTATATATAACTTATTTTAAAATATTCTAAGCAAAGCACAGGAACGTAGTATACCCTACAAATTGAATAGACCTGTTTCTGTTTTTAATGGACTTATCCTTTCCCTACCCTTTGTTCGATATAACTGAAAAAACTTTAGGATTTGCCTTTGCTTGGTTTGCTATACGAACTTCATAGTTTCTTTTTGCTCTCCTTATCTCTTTTTTTTAAATTTCTAGCCAGTTGTGCGAATTTTTGTTCTAAATAGACTTCCCCATTTTTAATCCTTTTGTACCAAGGTCTCTTTCTACCTATAAAGTTTTTCAGATCCTTCGTTATCCATTTCGGGTCATTTGTATTTGAGCTATTCAATTTGAAAGGTATACTACTTTGCTTAGAATATCTGTAAATAAGTGATATTTTGAATCCAAATCAAAATCCTCCTTTACATCACAAATAGCTGGGTTCACGTCTTGCTCCAAGACCGGCCCTCCCCCCCCCCTCTATGCCCAAGACTTTCCAATCTATTTGCCCCAAAAAATTCTTTGGATATTGAAATTAGCTTTACGAAAATCTGGCACTAACACAATTATCTCCTGCAGATCTATTCCACTCTATGCTAAATCTGATTACTTTGTGATCACTGTTCCCTAGTTCACTCCCGATTTCTATGTCATTAATCTGTGCCTCCCGGTTAGTTAACACTAAATCTAAAATATTATTTTCCCCTCGTTGATTCCTTAATGTGTTGCATAAGAAAACAATAGTCCATTAATTCTATAAAATCTTCTGCTTCGTTATTCCCTGTTCTGCTAATCCAGTTTATTCCACTAAAATTAAAGTCACCCATGACACAAATACTTAGATCTAGATGCTCTACATATTTCATCCCATAGATGCTTTGCTTCCATTCTGTCTAAATTTGGTGGCCTACATATAACTCCTATTATAAGATTATTTGCTTTTTCGTTTAATTCTATCCAAATAGTTTCTGTGTGTGTGGCTCAGTTTTGATTTCCTCTTTGAGACTACATTTCAAATTGTACCTAACATATATGGCTACTCCCCCTCCTCGTCTAATATATCTATCTGTTTGTGAAATAGTTTAAATCCATTTATTTGATATTCAGCTAATAGTTCTCTATTTTCTACATTCATCCACGTTTCGGTAAGTGCAATAATATCTATTTTTTCTGTACAGACAAGAGCATTTAATTCGTTTATTATATTTCTTAGACTTCTACTGTTAGTGTAATATACCCTAAGTGTATTGTTATTTTAAGGCCCTACTCTTTCCCTGATCATTTGGCCAATTTCTTTCACTCACAAACACATACTTTTATTACCTCCTTCCTCCATATCAGTTCCCATACCACTATCTGCTAACAGTTTAAACCCAAACAAACGCCTCTAACCACTGGTTCCAACGAATTCGCAACAGCAACAACCCCAGCCGTCGATAGATGCAACCCATCCCGAGCATACATTTCATTTCTTCGATAGAAGTATTCCCAATTATCTATGAAAGATATTGCATTTGATTTGCAATATCTTTCCAGCCGGCAATTGACACCAAGTGCCTTCGGCAACCATTCATTTCAAATTCCCTTTCTTGGAAGAATGTCACATATGATCGGGATTCCTCCCTTGCTCCCAACTAATTCTATAGCTGTTTTATACCTCCGAATCAGTTCCTCACTCCTAACTCGACCAACATCATTTCCTCCGGCGCTAATACAAATAATGGGATTGTTCCCATTTCCAGCCATAATATCATTCGCGTTGTTTATAATATCACCAATTCCAGCTCCGGGATAGCAAACCCTTAACCTGTTCCCCATATCTCTAGCACAAAACGTTCTGTCTAAGTACCTCACCAGGGAATCTCCCACAACCAAAATTCGTTTAGGTGCCTCCTTAACTTTCTAAGCACTTTGAGGGGGCCTGCGCTTCGTTGCTCTTCGTTGATTTCCTTTTCGAGTAAACTGCAGGCTCACCACAAAACTCGTCTTCCAACACGGCAAATGAATTTGAAGTCCTTAGGGCGTCTGTAGGCGGCCTTGTCAAGATCTTCTTAAGACCCCTGTCCTTTATGACTTTCCACTCCGAGGTCTTTTTGATATTGGTCTCCTCCTTCGTTTCTCCTCGATGTTGTTTCAGCTGTCATACCTCCTCCAGTAGGGAATCCATCTTTTCTCTCAGAGTTGCAACTAGATTAATCAGTTCCTTCACTCATCCTTTCATTATTGCTACAATAATATTTCTAGAATCGGAGCTCCAGCTAACATAACCACTCACTGTGACTGCGCCTGACACGACACTCGTCACTGACTGATGAGTCAGTCAGTGACGAGTGTCGTGTCTATTCAGTGTCCTCAATAGGACACTGGGATTTATTAATCGAAGCGTTAGTAACAAGACATCTGGTGTTGTTCTTCAGCTATATCTTGCTCTGGTTAGGCCCCATTTAGATTATGCTGTTCAGTTTTGGTCGCCGTATTTTAGAATGGATATAAATTCACTTGTCCAACGTAGGATGACTAAGTTAATTCCCCAAATTAGAAATGTTTCATATGAAGAAAGATTAACAAAGCTTAAGTTGCATTCACTGGAAAGGCGAAGAGTTATGGGGTGACATGATAGAGGTTTACAAGTGGATGAATGGACATAACAGGGGGGATATTAATAGGGTATTAAAAATATCAACAAAAGACAGAACACGAAACAATGGGTATAAATTGGATAAGTTTAGATTTAGGAAAGACTTTGGGTAAATACTGGTTCAGTAACAGGGTTGTTGATTTGTGGAAGAAATTAGTGCGTACCATGCTGAAGGTGGGGTCCCTCGATTGTTTCAAGCGGGAGTTGGACATGTATATGAGTGGGATTGGGTGGTTATAAATAGGAGCTTCCTCGTATGGGCCGGTGGGCCTTCTGCAGTTACCTTTGTTCTTATGATCTTATATCCCCTTTGTTTTGTCTATTCATCCACTTGCACACCTTTATCATGTAACCCACTAATGCTTCGCCTTTCTAGAGATTCTAATTTAAGCTTTGTCAATCTTTCTTCAATGATCGTTTATCGAGCATAGGAAATAAAATGAAAATCCACTATCTCCCCCATTCGTATGAAACAGACCTAGACATGGGAATAGTACTGAACCCCCAGTTGAAGTCTCCAAACGACATGCATTTTTTTTAATAATTTTCATAAACAAGCTATATCATCACTCAGACATTAACATTTATTCCTCACACACACCGCTAATTCCATGAGTGGCTCATTAATGCTAAAAAAAACTCACTTTAGCATATATCCAATCAAAATACTCATTCAGTGTACATATATACGAACTAGATTGGATAGATATATGTATGGACTCGAAATGGACCAATAAAACACAGTGAAAAATAGACCATATCAACACTTTCGGCAGACTCCTCCAAGGGAAGAATCGAGTCTAAAAATAATCATTGAAGTATTACCAGTCAAAAAAATCAGCATGTGACCCGCAGAGGCTCAAAGAAGTAATAGAACAACAAATGGAAACCATCTCAAGACCTACAACGACTCACATCTTCACAGACGGATCAGTTGATAAAGAAAGAGGTTCTGCTGGTGCAGCAGTTTACACTACCAACCATGAAGATTACTGGAGCATGAATAGTGGGTGCTTAACATTGCAAACAGAATTATATGCCCCGAAGGAGTCAATAAACTATACAATTGAGAATAATTTACATGATATCATCATTCATACCGACTGTAAATCTTCGCTCCAGACATTGTTATCCAGTCAGCACAGAGATGATATACAACTCTTCAAAGAAATTCAACATATAGGAAAAGAAGCCCATAATCTAGGGCTGTCAATCACCCTAAATTGGATACCAAGTCACATTTGGCATAGATGGTAATGAAAAGGCAGACTCACTAGCAAAAACTGCCACTGTTCTACCTGTTGTACAGGTTCAAATACCTCCAAGTTTTTCACAGATTAAGCAGCAAATCAAGAAGAAAATACTCTCAACTATTAAAAGTCGCCACAGAGCCAAAGTAGCGGAAGAAAGATCCACTGAGATATGGTACGAACAAGCCACTGGGTACTACTCTTTCATGCCCGGCAAAAAGATATCCAGAGACATTGCAGTAGCCATACACAGATGTAGACTTGGTTACAAGTGCTGCCGGGAGGTAATGAACCCAATAGTTAGAGTCATATCTGTGAAACAGAAGCAGAGGCGCCACTATTGCACTACTTACTGTAATGAGAAGCTACTGAAGTCCTGCGCATGAAACTCAACATTAATCCAACGACAGCAGCTGCATTAGATGCACATTCCACCGTGACGACAATGATTAGAAAAGCCGTTGAGGAATGGGACTCACTAGTGAGCATTCTGAAACTACATCCGCCACCAAGATAATGTTATTAAAACAAGACTAAAACCAGTGCACTAAAACCAAAGCGAAAAATATACCGGGAAAACGGAGGAATCCCCACCTCCATTTTAAACTTTTACCCAAATATCACAGTAACAAGGTTATCGCGAATAACCGAACTCAATTACGGGCTCACCGTAGCCCGTGCTACATGGACACTTCGTTCTGAGTAGCTAAATCTAAAACAACAACAAGAACAGATAGATATATATAAAAACTGCCTCGTATGGGTAAAAATAGGCCTTCTGCAGTTACCTTCATTCTTATGTTCTCAAAACCTTAATAATAGAAACGTCATCATCCCCAATGAGGTCTTCTCCACCAATGGGGCACGATGGTTTAACCAGCCCTTCACATCATAAAGCAGTTCCAGTAAGGGATCCAAACTTTTATTAAGACATTAGGTAAAATCGTTTAATAACCCAACTTTTCTCAGTAAGTGTCATCACAGGCTATGCAATGATGCTTTGTATCCTCTCATATCTTCGCTTATTGTATCATTGCTAATATTTTTTTATTCAATTCATCGACCGTACTGACCCAACCTACCCTAACCTATACTAATCAAACAAAAAGCAATTATTTCTGCAGTGATAAGATTCCTTGCTTTAGCAGTCAATGACGTCACAAAGCGGTTCCTGTGAGGGAATAACTTTGCCTCTCATTAACACAGATGTGTGACAGGCTCATGGCAGCCTAACTTTTTAGCTGTGGGTAACGTCAGAAGCTACACGATACGGCCTTGTCATCCTACTTATTTTTGTAGTATATTTAATGTTTAATAATAGTATTATTCAAAGATGGCTAAACAGAACATCCCCAACAAATCCTAAACCCCATCACAGGTTTAAGAATATACATTGTGCATTTTTATATTTCCTTTGTTCTCAACCTGGGGAGCCGGTCGGCCGAGCGGACAGCACGCGGGACTTGTGATCCTGTGGTCCTGGGTTCGATCCCAGGCGCCGGCGAGAAACAATGGGCAGAGTTTCTTTCACCCTATGCCCCTGTTACCTAGCAGTAAATTAGGTACCTGGGTGTTAGTCAGCTGTCACGGGCTGCTTCCTGGGGGTGGAGGCCTGGTCGAGGACCGGGCCGCGGGGACACTAAAAAGCCCCGAAACCATCTCAAGATCTCAAGATAACCTTAATAGAAACGTCATCATCCCCAATGAGATCTGCCCCACCAATGGGATACGTTGCTTTAGCTGCCCATGACGTCACAAAGCCTTTCCAGTAAGGGATAAATTTGGCCTCTCATTTCATAGGCTTGTATGTGAGGATATGGGATGCTTATACTTAGTTAGTGTAGCTTTTGCTAGGTTGAATTTCGTTAAATTTGTTAAATATAAGAATAATTTTTGCTAGATTTAGATGAATTTAGGTTCTAATAGGTTGCATTTTTGATAGGATGTAGTAAATTTGCTTAAATTATCAAATAAATTGCTAACTTCACCTAACTCAACCTATCCTAGCCAAATCCCACCCTTCCTAACCTAACATAACGAAGGCTAGAACCAATAGGTCTGTTGGATGGTTTGTCTAAATAGATTTGGGTAACATGATTGGAGATGATGTAACAAGGGAGGGGGGGGGGGGTATTAATAAGGTATTAATAAGGCATTAAAAAACAATGGACAATGGACATGGTTTGACCTAGTTGGGTGTGATTGGATTTGTACAAATAGCACAATGATTATAATTGTGCAAGTTGTGTATTAATTGTGCAGGTTATGTACTGATAGTATTTTGCACATATTGTATGGTGATTGGAACTATTACATACTAGTAGTACCCGGCCATGCGTTGCTGTGGCTCAGCAACGCATGTGCATTGCTGAGCCACAGCAACCTTCTTTGTCCCCCAGTCCTCCCTACCATTCCCCCCTTACCCGTCTCCTTGGCCTACCAACCATTCCCCACTCCACCGTCCCCCCCGTGCTCCCCAACATTCCCCATTTCACCATCCCCTCTTCCTTCCCACCATGCCCCACTCCCCTGCCCCCTTTGTCCTCTCCCACCATTCTCATTCCCCCATCCCCTTGTCCCCACTATCCCAAACTCCCCCATTCCCTCGTCCTTCCCCACCATTACCCCCTCTCTTGTCCCCTCGTCCTGCCCACCATCTCTCACTTCCGTCCTCTCGTCATCCCCACTCCCTTGTCCGATGCCTTCCCAAATGGTCTGATGTTCCCATCAAAAAATTGAGATCATCAAATGATCTGATGAGCCCATCACATATATATATGAAAAAAACTGTTAAAAAATGAAAAGAAAATATGAACAAAAAATATTCTCCTGAAATGAACGATGGTAAACAACACAGCTCAATTCCAACGCAATTCATACAAAGTAATTAAATCAAAATGAAAATAAATCAAAATCTATGAAAATTCAATTTATCAATGCAATCAGAAACATTGAAATGGACTTGTAACATATTTAGCATAGCGTGTGTGTTCCTCTTACATGCAACAGATGGTGCTGTTTTTCAAGAATAGCATAGTTTTACCTGTCACAGGTGTGGCATCTATACATATAATTACGAAATGAACAGTATGGTAAACAACACTGCTCAATTCCAACACAGTCGCATAAAATAATTCAATAAAAAATTAAATAAATCGAAATCTATGAAAATAAAATTTATCAATGCAACTAGAAACATTGGAATGGAATTCGTAACATATTTAGTATAGGGAGCATGTTGCTATTATGTGCAACAGATGGCGCTGTTTTTAAAAAAACGCATGTGTTTACTTGTCATGGGAGTGGCATCTATATAGTTGGTATATAAAAAGACGCGCCTATTCGAATGCAACGTTGTGTCAAAATTTTAAAGCAATCGGTAAAGAACTTTCAGAGATTTTAGCGTGTGTTGCTCTTACGTCCAAGAGATGGTGCTGTTTAAAAAAAAAATCATGTTTTTCCTGTCACAGATGAAGCATGTATATAGTAGATATACAAAAAAAATGTGATAATTCGAATGCAATGTTGTGTCAAAATGTCAAAGTAATCGGTAAAGAGGTTTCGAAGATATCCCTCCCATGAAAAACACATGGAAAACACAGTTTTCCTGGAAAAGCATGTTTTCTTTTACCGTCACAGACGTGACATCTATATAGTATGTATATAAAAACCTGGCCGGATGCGAATGGAACGTTGTGTGAAAATTTCAAAGCAATCAGTGAAGAACTTTCGGAGATTAGCGATTATGCACAAACGAACATTTCCATTTTTATTTATTTAGATTATACTCGCCACGCGTTGCTGTGGCTCAGTCTGGTTAAGTGGAAAAGAAAGAAAAGAGAAAGCGCACGTTTCTAATGTTTAATTTTACAATGCTTGTGAGTATACAATATTTTTTATTGTTCCATTGTCTGTGGAGATATAGAGATTGTCTGGTTTGCCGACTCTAGAACACGCAACATATAATTGTTCCTATGAGAAGCAATCCATGTCTGGATATAAACTGCACGATTCTAAAGATTGGCCCTGAGCTTTGTTGATGGTAATTCCAAACAGCAATCATATTGGAAATTACAATCTCTTAAACTGAAATGGCATATCTGTTGGAATCATAGGAATGCGCGGAATGAGTACATCTTTATCATTCAAAGGTCCTGCCAAGATTGTGGCTTCTATGATGTTGCTGAATAATTTTTTTTGCTGTAAGGCGCTTGGCGTTGCAAAGCTTTAGCTGGTTGATATTTCGCAACATGATAATTGGCACGCCGATTTTCAATTGCCGTACGTTTGATGGTATCCCTGGCAGATCGAGTAAATTAAAAAATTCTGTTGTATAATTAACCGCTTCTTCTGCTTCCTCAACAGTGTCGACGGACTTGTATGTGACCACCTTGCTTTGAATGTTAACCTGAACAATACCCACGAAATGAACGGTATAGTAAACAACAGAGCTCAATTAAAATGCAACGTCACAAAAAAACAATTAAATCAAAATGAAAATAAATCAAAATCGATGAAAATTCAATTTGTCAATGCAATAAGAAACATTGAAATGAAATCGTAACATATTTTGTATGTCGTGTTTTGCTCTTACGTGCTACAGATGGCTCTGTTTTTCTAAAAACGCACGTTTTCACCTGTCACAGGTGTGACATTTAAATAGTATATATATATATATATATATATATATATATATATATATATATATATATATATATATATATATATATATATATATATATATGTATATATATATATATATATATATATATATATATATATATATATATATATATATATGTTACGGCCCTCTCGGGTCGCAACTGGGTTCGTACTCTGATGTCGTTAGAGGAAGGGTATCCGGCCCCAAGCCAGTAGTGGCTTTCAAGGGATGTGATCCACGACGCAAGTAAATTAAAAGGGGAAGGGAAATAAAGTCAAAACTTAATATTATAATTAACACCGACACCAATAAATAATATATAAAAGGTTACTCAGGGGGAGGGGTATTAACACTGCACAGGGGAATTATATACACGGTCGTCTTCTCCTGAAGACTCTGGATCCTAGCTCTTGGTGCTCTCGTGGCCTCTCGATGAATCCTTCGAGAAGCTGAGTCTACTCCGGCCACAGGCCAGCCAAAACACAGTTCCACTGGGGGCACCGCCGTGGAGGCCGTCAACCACAAGTCCAGCAGACTGCTGGCAGGTTCCGGATCAGCAACGCTGGTCAGGCCACTCCACGAGCGATACTAGGGTAGCGCCCTAGTCAGGAGCCTCGTGTGATACCACAGATCACTCTCCTGTCCACAATACCCCAGTGGTTAATCGTCTCCACCAGTCGGTCCCGGGTACGACAATCCTTCAACTGCCACTTCACTGGCAGGGCAACACCACAGTGTTCCTCTGGGAGGCGACTCTCACAGTTGCTGCAGCAAAGCACTTGGTATGGGGACGGCAGCCTTGGGTAGACTGACTCAACTTCCCTTACAACAGTCCCAGGTCGACTCTGTAAGCAGACACGTCATCAATATCAGGGACACACTAAAGCACCTCACTTACAGGCCCAGACACAAACGCCCGACATATCCACTCCATAGATGGCGTTGTCGTCTGAGCACCACCTCACCAGAAGTCAGCAGTGGCGGTGTTGTGAGCTGAACAGGACTGGAAACTGGCCCTCGTAGCCAGTACGCCTCGTCCTCACCAGGTGTCGTCGACCATTTGGAGGGGGTTTCGGGAGCCGACCCACAGATGGCGTGGTCGTCACTGCTCCGTGCTCGGACGCTGGATCCGGGTCCGTAACAATATAACTGAAAACTCACACCCCAGAAGTGACTCGAACCCATACTGCCAGGAGCAATGCAACTGGTATGTACAGGGACGCCTTAATCTGCTTGACCATCACGACCGGACATAAGGAAGTGATAGCCGAAGATATTTGAACCACTTCCCCGCCGGCACTCGGATGGTAATCTTGGGCAAAGCATTTTATCAAATCACCTCATTCTTTGGGGCACACGTGAGGAACACAAATGCAAACAAGCCTGAATGGTCCCCAGGACTATATACAGGCTATATACAGGCCGGCGGTGGGGTGGTTCAAATAGCTTAGGCTATCACCTCATTATGTCCGGTCATGATGGTCAAGTGGATTAAGGCGTCTTGTACATACCAGTTGCGTTGCTCCTGGGAGTATGGGTTCGAGTCACTTCTGGGGTGTGAGTTTTCAGTTATATATATATACATATATATATATATATATATATATATATATATATATATATATATATATATATATATATATATATATATATATATTTATATATATATATATAAACACGCACGTATTTGAATGGAACGTTGTGTTAAAATTTCAAAGCAATCAGTGAAGAACTTTCAGAGATTACAGCGTGTGTTGCTCTTACGATCTATCGATGGCGCGTTTTTTTAAAATAAAGCATGCTTTTTCCTGTCACAGGTGAGGCATGTATATAGTAGGTATATAAAAACACTCGCCTATTCGAATGCAATGTTGTGTCAAAATTTCAAAGCAATCGGTAAAGACGTTTTGAAGATTTCCCTGACATGAATAAAACACGAAAAACACAGCTTTTTAAAAAAGCATGTTTTTTTCCCGTCACCGACGTGACCTCTATATAGTATGTATATAAAAACCCGCTCGGATGCGAATGGAACGTTGTGTGAAAATTTCGTCAATCGGTGAAAAACTTTCGGAGATTAGCGATTTGTAACGAACGAACATTTCCATTTTTATTTATATAGATTTATGCTAATTGTGTATTATGTGTGTTTTGTGCTGGAATATGTATTTGATTGTATTTATACAAGTTGTGTAATAATTATGAGAGATGTGTAATAATTTTGTGAGTTGTGTATAAATTGCGCATGTTGTGTAATTGTATACGGAGGAATTGTGTATTTGCGCCCGTTGTATATTGATTGACATTGTGCAAGTTGTGCAATTATATAGGAAGTTTAGATATTTTAATTGTGCAAAGAGGTATATTTGTTACACAAGCTGTGTATTAATTATTCATGTTTTTTTAATCATGTTTGTGCGAATTGTGTATTTATGCAAGTTATGTAATTATTACTGAAGTGGAACTGATGCAACTGTATTTTTTGTGCAAATTGGGTATTTGTGTAAGTGCTGTATGTTATCTAAAAAATAGATCTTCATGAGAAAGTGTGAAAGTGTATTTGGTTTATGTGTCAGTGTGTGAATATTTCTTGAATATTATGTTTATGAAATTGTAAATTTTAGTGGAAGTGCATTTTTGATTGTATGAGCGTATAAGCAATTTGCTATATTTGTGTAAATATTATACATTGAGTGTACATGCAATATTTGTATAAATGGTATATTTTTGTGTGTAACAGCATATTTTGTATGTAAATGGCATATTTTGTGTGTAAAAGGCATATTATGTGCTTAAATGGTTTATTTTTTGTGTAAATGGAATATTTGGTGTGTAAATGCATATTTTGTGGGTAAATTGTATATTTTGTGAATAAATGATATATTTTGTGTGTAAATAACATATTTTATCCATAAAATTGCATATCTTGTGTGTAAATTATATATTCTGTGTATAAATGGCATATTGACCGGCACAGGGAGCCGAGCGGACAGCACGCTGGACTTGTGATCCTGTGGTCCTGGGTTCGATCCCAGGCGCCGGCGAGAAACAATGGGTAGAGTTTCTTTCACCCTATGCCCCTTTTACCTAGCAGTAAAATAGGTACCTGGGTGTTAGTCAGCTGTCACGGGCTGCTTCCTGGGGGTGGAGGCCTGGTCGAGGACCGGGCCGCGGGGACACTAAAAAGCCCCGAAATCATCTCAAAATAACCTCAAGATAATATTGATGTGGAAATGTCATACTTTGTGCGTAAATGCATATTGAGTGTAAATGTGTGTGTGAGTTTTATGATGTGTGTTTTAATTTTGTGTTATTTTAGTGTATGTATGTATAAGTGTAGCGTTTTGTGTGAATTTAAATTATTTTATTTTTGTGCGCCTTACCTCAAACTCAGTTTTTTATTATTAATCACTAATATATATCACTGTGACATAAACACCCTGGTCTATTCATATGAATAGTATGTAGGTGGGTATATATTCATGTACTTACATTATTTGGTGTGTGTTGAATAGGATATTTATTAATATTTTGGATTTATTTTTGAATGAGCTGTGGGGTTACTGAAATCTTGTTCTTAATACATTTTAGGGATTTATATGGTATAAATTACATTTGATTTATGGGGCAATAGTGGCAGGAACAAGCTATTCTCTATGCATATTTGGGTTCTGGAGAAAGTGTATGTATGTAGGTACTCACCTAATTGTACTCACCTAATTGTGCTTGCGGGGGTTGAGCTCTGGCTCTTTGGTCCCGACTCTCAACCGTCAATCAACAGGTGTACAGGTTCCTGAGCCTATTGGGCTCTATCATATTTTTTTTTTTTTTTTAAATATATACAAGAGTTGTTACATTCTTGTACAGCCACTAGTACGCGTAGCGTTTCGGGCAAGTCCTTAATCCTATGGTCCCTGGAATACGATCCCCTGCCGCGAAGAATCGTTTTTTCATCAAAGTACACATTTTACTGTTGCGTTAAGCAGAGGCTACAGTTAAGGAATTGCGCCCAGTAATTCCTCCCCGGCCAGGATACGAACCCATGACATAGCGCTCGCGGAACGCCAGGCGAGTGTCTTACCACTACACCACGGAGACTGCTAAATATCTACACTTTAAACTGTGTATGGAGTCAGCCTCCACCACATCACCTCCTAATGCATTCCATTTGTCAACCACTCTGACACTAAAAAAGTTCTTTCTAATATCTCTGTGGCTCATTTGGGCACTCAGTTTCCACCTGTGTCCCTTTGTGCGTGTTCCCCTTGTGTTAAATAGCCTGTCTTTATCTATCCTATCATTCCCTTCAGAATCTTGAATGTGGTGATCATGTCCCCCCTAACTCTTCTGTCTTCCAGCGAAGTGAGGTTTAATTCCCGTAGTCTCTCCTCGTAGCTCATACCTCTCAGCTCGGGTACTAGTCTGGTGGCAAACCCTTGAACCTTTTCCAGTTTAGTCTTATCCTTGACTAGATATGGACTCCATGCTGGGGCTGCATACTCCAGGATTGGCCTGACATATGTGGTATACAAAGTTCTGAATGATTCTTTACACAAGTTTCTGAATGCCGTTCGTATGTTGGCCAGCCTGGCATATGCCGCTGATGTTATCCGCTTGATATGAGCTGCAGGAGACAGGTCTGGCGTGATATCAACCCCCAAGTCTTTTTCCTTCTCTGACTCCTGAAGAATTTCCTCTCCCAGATGATACCTTGTATCTGGCCTCCTGCTCCCTACACCTATCTTCATTACATTACATTTGGTTGGGTTAAACTCTAACAACCATTTGTTCGACCATTCCTTCAGCTTGTCTAGGTCTTCTTGAAGCAACAAACAGTCCTCTTCTGTTTTAATCCTTCTCAGAATTTTAGCATCGTCCGCAAACATTGAGAGAAATGAATCGATACCCTCCGGGAGATCATTTACATATATCAGAAACAAGATAGGACCGAGTACAGAGCCCTGTGGGACTCCACTGGTGACTTCACGCCAATCGGAGGTCTCACCCCTCACCGTAACTCTCTGCTTCCTATTGCTTAGGTACTTCCTTATCCACTGGAGCACCTTACCAGCTACACCTGCCTGTCTCTCCAGCTAATGTACCAGCCTCTTATGCGGTACTGTGTCAAAGTCTTTCCGACAATCCATGAAAATGCAGTCCGCCCAACCCTCTCTTTCTTGCTTAATCTTTTTCATCTGATCGTAGAATTCTACCAAGCCTCTAAGGCAAGATTTACCCTCCCTGAACCCATGTTGGCGATTTGTCATGAACTCCCTTCTCTCCAGATGTGTTACCAGGTTTTTTCTCACGATTTTCTCCATCACCTTGCATGGTATACAAGTCAAGGACACTGGCCTGTAGTTCAGTGCCTCTTGCCTGTCGCCCTTTTTGTATATTGGGACCACATTCGCCGTCTTCCATATTTCTGGTAGGTCTCCCGTCTCCAGTGACTTACTATACACTATGGAGAGTGGCAAGCAAAGTGCCTCTGCACACTCTTTCAGTATCCATGGTGAGATCCCATCTAGACCAACAGCCTTTCTAACATCCAGATCCAGCAGGTGTCTCATGACCTCCTCTCTCGTAATTTCGAACTCTTCCAAGGCCGCCTGGTTTACCTCCTTTTCTCCTAGCACAGTGACTTCACCTCGTTCTATTGTGAAGACCTCCTGGAACCTCTTGTTGAGTTCTTCACACACCTCTCTGTCATTCTCTGTATACCTGTCCTCGCCTGTTCTAAGTTTCAATACCTGTTCTTTCACT
Organism: Procambarus clarkii; assembly: GCF_040958095.1. NCBI lineage: Eukaryota > Metazoa > Arthropoda > Malacostraca > Decapoda > Cambaridae > Procambarus > Procambarus clarkii. Next base: position 6,964,883 of record NC_091239.1, on the reverse strand, counting down.
GTTGTTTTCCTTCTGATGTGACTGTGGAGTAGCTTTGGTTCGGTCTTGGCTTTGTTTGCTATATCATTTTCAAAACTTTTCTCTGCTTCTCTTCTCACCCTGACTTACTCATTCTTGGTTCTCTGGTATCTCTCTCTGCTTTCTGGTGTTCTTTTATTCCGGAAGTTCCTCCACGCCCTTTTGTTCAGTTTCTTCGCTTCCATACATGCCCTATTATACCATGGATTCTTCTGTTGCTTCTCGGATTTTTCCCTTTGGGCCGGGATGAACCTGTTTACTGCCTCCTGACACTTTTGGGTAACATAGTCCATCATACCCTGTACAGACTTATCTCTGAGGTCTGTGTCCCAAGGTATTTCCCTTAGGAAACTTTTCAGCTGTTCATAATTCCCTTTTCGGTATGCCAGCCTTTTGATTCCTAGTTCTTTTTGGGGGGAGATAATTTCTCCCTCTACCAGGTACTCAAAGTTCAATACACTGTAGTCACTCATTCCGAAGGGCGCTTCCATCTTAACTTCCCTTATATCCCACTCATTTAGGGTAAATATCAAATCAAGCATTGCTGGTTCATCCTCTCCTATCATTCTTGTTGGCTCTTTGATGTGCTGGCTTAGAAAGTTTCTTGTTGCCAAGTCCAGCAGCTTAGCTCTCTATGTTTCTGGACCTCCATGCGGGTCTCTGTTCTCCCAATCTATCTTCCCATGGTTGAAGTCTCTCATAATTAGTAGTCCAGATCCATTCCTGCTAGCAACAGAAGCTGCTCTTTCTATTATGCTAATGGTGGCCATGTTGTTTCTATCATATTCCTGTCTGGGTCTTCTGTCATTTGGTGGTGGATTATATATGACTAGGACTATAATTTGTTTCCCTCCATTTGTTATGGTACCTGCTATGTAGTCACTGAAACCTTCACAGCCCTGAATAACCATCTCCTCAAAATCCCAGCCTTTTCTTACCAGCAGAGCTACACCACCCCCACCTCTTCCTTCCCTCTCTTTCCTCATAACATAATAGTCCTGTAGGAACACTGCGTTTGTTATCGTTTTCGTGATCTTTGTTTCTGTGAGGGCTATTATGTCTGGGTTTTCCTCTAGTACCAGTTCTCCAAGCTCATTTGCTTTATTTGTAATTCCATCTATGTTTGTGTACATCGCTTTGAGGCTCACTTTCTTCTGTCCCTTCTCAAATCGCCTCCTTGGTGAGTGTTCTGCTGGTGGGGGAGGCTGTTCCATGGGTGTGAGGACCTGTGAGGTGGATAACAGGGTCTCAGAGGATACTGGGATGAGGGGCGGGGGATCCAGTGAAGGGGGAGGGACAGGGAGGGTATGGGGAGAAAGGGGAGGGAGGACGGGAAGGAAAGGGGGGGAGGGAGGACTCGGGAGGAGGGGAGGGGTAGAAGGGTGGGGATTGGGTGTGGGGGGAGGGAGATTTTGCTGAACATTTGAGTGGGGGCAGGGAGGGTTTGGGGTAGGGGGGTTTTCTATGCAGTGGAGGGAGGCGGGGTTGTCCTCCCTTCTGGTGTTACTGGGTAGCTGGTTGTGGGTTCCCCCCTCGCCTCTGGGGGTGTTGGGTTGGGAGCTGTGACTTCCTGGTTTTCCCCTCTCGCCCTGCGCCTCTTCCTTGCTTCTGCCGCCACGGCTCTCTCCTCCCTTGTCATGTCTCTCTGGAGGAATACATTTTTTAATTTTCCCACGTTTTTCAGGGAGCTCTTCCTTGATAGGATCTTCTCCTTTGTGTGTGTGTGTGTGTGTGTGTGTGTGTGTGTGTGTGTGTGTGTGTGTGTGTGTGTGTGTGTGTGTGTGTGTGTGTGTGTGTGTGTGTGTGTGTACTCAACTAGTTGTACTCACCTAGTTGTGTTTGCGGGGGGTTGAGCTCTGGCTCTTTGGTCCCGCCTCTCAATCGTCAATCGACAGGTGTACAGATTCCTGAGCCTATTGAGCTCTATCATATCTACACTTGAAACTGTGTAGGGAGTCAGCCTCCACCACATCACTTCCTAATGCATTCCATTTGTCAACCACTCTGACACTAATAAAAATCTTTCTAATATCTCTGTGGCTCATTTGGGCACTCAGTGTGAGTGTGTGTGTGTGTGTGTGTGTGTGTGTGTGTGTGTGTGTGTGTGTGTGTGTGTGTGTGTGTGTGTGTACTCACCTAGTTGTACTCACCTAGTTGTGCTTGCGGGGGTTGAGCTCTGGCTCTTTGGTCCCGCCTCTCAACCGTCAATCAACAGGTGTACAGGTTCCTGAGCCTATTGGGCTCTATCATATCTACACTTGAAACTGTGTATGGAGTCAGCCTCCACCACATTGCTTCCTAATGCATTCCATTTGTCAACCACTCTGACACTAAAAAAGTTCTTTCTAATAACTCTGTGGCTCATTTGGGCACTCAGTTTCCACCTGTGTCCCCTAGTGTGTGTGCCCCTTGTGTTAAATAGCCTATCTTTATCAACCCTGTCGATTCCCTTGAGAATCTTGAATGTGGTGATCATGTCCCCCCTAACTCTTCTGTCTTCCAACGAAGTGAGGTTCAATTCCCGTAGTCTCTCCTCGTAGCTCATGCCTCTCAGCTCGGGTACTAGTCTGGTGGCAAACCTTTGAACCTTTTCCAGTTTACTCTTATGCTTGACTAGATATGGACTCCATGCTGGAGCCGCATACTCCAGGATTGGTCTGACATATGTGGTATATAATGTTCTGAAAGATTCCTTACACAAGTTTCTAAAGGCCGTTCTTATGTTTGCCAACCTGGCATATGCTGCTGATGTTATCCTCTTGATATGAGCTTCAGGGGACAGGTCTGGCGTGATATCAACCCCCAGGTCTTTCTCTCTCTCTGACTCTTGAAGTATTTCATCTCCCAAGTGATACCTTGTATCTGGTCTCCTGCTTCCTACTCCTATCTTCATTACATTACATTTGCTTGGGTTAAACTCTAACATCCATTTGTTCGACCATTCCTGCAGCTTGTCCAGGTCTTCTTGAAGCCTCAAGCTGTCCTCCTCTGTCTTAAACCTCCTCATAATTTTGGCGTCGTCAGCAAACATTGAGAGGAATGAGTCTATACCCTCTGGGAGATCATTTACGTATATCAGAAACAGGATAGGTCCAAGCACAGAGCCCTGTGGGACTCCACTGGTGACTTCCCGCCATTCTGAGGTCTCACCCCTCACTATAACTCTCTGCTTCCTAATGCTTAGGGACTCCCTTATCCACTGGAGCGCCCTACCAGTTACTCCTGCCTGTTTCTCCAGCTTATGCATCAACCTTTTATGGGGTACTGTGTCAAAGGCTTTCCGACAGTCCAAAAAAATGCAGTCCGCCCATCCTTCTCTTTCTTGCTTAATCTTTGTCACCTGATCATAGAATTCTATCAAGCCTGTAAGGCAAGATTTACCCTCCCTGAACCCATGTTGATGGGTTGTCACGAAGTCTCTTCTCTCCAGATGTGTTACTAGGTTTTTTCTCACAATCTTCTCCATCACCTTGCATGATATACAAGTTAAGGACACTGGCCTGTAGTTCAGTGCCTCTTGTCTGTCACCCTTTTTAAATATTGGTACTACATTAGCAGTCTTTCATACTTCTGGTAGGTCTCCCGTTTCCAGTGACCTACTATACACTATGGAGAGTGGCAAGCTAAGTACTCCTGCACACTCTTTCAATACCCATGGTGAGATTCCATCCGGCCCAACAGCTTTTCTCACATCCAGCTCCAATAGGTGCTTCTTGACCTCATCTCTTGTAATTTCGAACCTTTCCAAGGTCACCTGGTTTGCTGCCACCTCTCCTAGCTCCGTGACTTCTCCCTGTTCTATTGTAAAGACCTCCTGGAACCTTTTGTTGAGTTCTTCACACATCTCTTTGTCATTCTCTGTGTACCTGTCCTCGCCCACCCTAAGTTTCATCACCTGTTCTTTCACTGTTGTCTTTCTCCTGATGTGACTGTGTAGTAGCTTTGGTTCAGTCTTGGCTTTATTAGCTATATCATTTTCTTACCTTTTCTCAGCTGCTCTTCTCACACTAACATACTCGTTCCTGGTTCTCTGGTATCTCTCTCTACTTTCTGGTGTTCTGTTATTACGGAAGTTCCTCCATGCCTTTTTGTTCAGCTCCTTTGCTTTCATACATTCCCTATTAAACCACGGATTTTTCCTTTGCTTCTCTGTTTTTTCCTGTTGGGCTGGGACAAACCTGCTTACAGCCTCCTGACATTTTTGGGTGACATAGTTCATCATGTCTTGTACAGACTTAGTTCCGAGTTCTGTGTCCCAATGTATATCCCATAGGAATTTATTCATCTCCTCGTAGTTTCCATTTCGGTACGCCAGCCCTTTGTTTCCCAGTTCTTTTTTGGTGTGTGTGTGTGTGTGTGTGTGTGTGTGTGTGTGTACTCACCTAGTTGTACTCACCTAGTTGTGTCTGCAGGATCGAGCATTGACTCTTGGATCCCGCCTTTCGAGCATCGGTTGTTTACAGCAATGACTCCTGTCCCATTTCCCTATCATACCTGGTTTTAAAATTATGAATAGTATTTGCTTCCACAACCTGTTCCTGAAGTGCATTCCATTTCCCCACTACTCTCACGCTAAAAGAAAACTTCCTAACATCTCTGTGACTCATCTGAGTTTCAAGCTTCCATCCATGTCCTCTCGTTCTGTTACTATTCCGTGTGTGTGTGTGTGTGTGTGTGTGTGTGTGTGTGTGTGTGTGTGTGTGTGTGTGTGTGTGTGTGTGTGTGTGTGTGTGTGTGTGTGTGTGTGTGTGTGTGTGTGCATGTGTGTGTGTGTGGGTGTGTGTGTGTGTGTGTGTGTGTGTGTGTGTGTGTGTGTGTGTGTGTGTGTGTGTGTGTGTGTGTGTGTGTGTGTGTGTGTGTGTGTGTGTGTGTGTGTGTGTGAGTGTGTGTGTGTGTGTGTGTGTGTGGGTGTGGGTGTTTGTATATGTGTGTCCATTTTGCCGAGAGGTGAGTGGTGACAGGCTTCAATTTATCCTGTTCATTGACAGTCTTCAAGCTGCTTATTGTATTTTATTTTACTTATTTTCCTGTCGGACAGTGGTCGGCACAGTCGGCTCACAACCGACATGTCCTGGTTTTGAGTCCTGGGCAGAATGGAAGATTTTGGCACTTGTCCTTATATCTGATGCCTCTCTTCAATGAGTAGTAAATAAGCACCTGTGAGTTAGGGAACTGTTGTGGGCTGCATGCTTGGAAAGGTCAGTTGTTGGCCTTTAGTGTGACCTAGATTAGCTTAGCAGATTTTCTAACCCTGACCATGGGAAACCATATATAGTTCATGCTTGTGTCTGTTGAAGAATTTTGTCCTGACTCTAACACATCTCAAATGTAAAATTTACACTTTCAAAGGATGAGAAACTTGGTGCAGAGACGCTGATTCACCTGGCAGTGTCAGAAGAAGTTGACGGTGTCACTGGCAAGTACTTCGTTGACTGTAAGGTGAGTTGTCACATGATGCATTTGTTTATCTGAAACAATCTCAAATTAAACTGATATTTTTTCAATTAAATAATGAATGATGTGTGATATATATATAAGCCTTTATATGTCAATTGTAACAGATGCCACGTAAATACAGCCTTTGTTAAGTATTGGTAATGAGACAAGGAACAGCCTCTGTGCCAGCTATTCAATGTGTTGATTAACTTGACTCGTCTCGTTTATACACTCACCAATGTCACTGGTTACAGAATCCTTCGTATTACGACTGGTTGCAGTGTCCAGTATTACCACTGGTTGCAGTACCCAGTATTACCACTGGTTGCAGTACCCAGTATTACCACTGGTTGCTGTACCCAGTATTACCACTGGTTGCAGTGCCCAGTATTACCACTGGTTGCAGTGCCCACTATTACCACTGGTTGCAGTACCCAGTATTACCACTGGTTGCAGTACCCAGTATTACCACTGGTTGCAGAGCCCAGTATTACCACTGGTTGCAGTGCCCAGTATTACCACTGGTTGCAGTACCCAGTATTACCACTGGTTGCAGTACCCAGTATTACCACTGGTTGCAGTGCCCAGTATTACCACTGGTTGCAGTACCCAGTATTACCACTGGTTGCAGTACCCAGTATTACCACTGGTTGCAGTACCCAGTATTACCACTGGTTGCAGTACCCAGTATTACCACTGGTTGCAGTTCCCAGTATTACCACTGGTTGCAGTACCCAGTATTACCACTGGTTGCAGTACCCAGCATTACCACTGGATGCAGTACCCAGTATTACCACTTGTTGCAGTACCCAGTATTACCACTGGTTGCAGTACCCAGTATTACCACTGGTTGCAGTACCCAGTATTACCACTGGTTGAAGTACCCAGTATCACCATTGGGTCTAGTACCCAGTATTACCACTGGTTGCAGTGCCCAGTATTACCACTGATTGCAGTACCCAGTATTACCACTGGTTGCAGTACCCAGTATTACCACTGGTTGCAGTGCCCAGTATTACCACTGGTTGCAGTGCCCAGTACTACCACTGGTTGCAGTGCCCAGTATTACCACTGGTTGCAGTACCCAGTATTACCACTGGTTGCAGTACCCAGTATTACCACTGGTTGCAGTACCCAGTATTACCACTGGTTGCAGTACCCAGAATTACCACTGGTTGCAGTACCCTGTATTACTAATGGTTGCAGTACCCAGTATTACCACTGGTTGCAGTGCCCAGTATTACCACTGGTTGCAGTGCCCAGTATTACCACTGGTTACAGTACCCAGTATTACCACTGGTTGCAGTACCCAGTATTACCACTGGTTGCAGTACCCAGTATTACCACTAGTTGCAGTACCCAGTATTACCACTGGTTGCAGTACCCAGTATTACCACTGGTTGCAGTACCCAGTATTACCACTGGTTGCAGTACCCAGTATTACCACTGGTTGCAGTACCCAGTATTACCACTGGTTGCAGTGCCAGTATTACCACTGGTTACAGTACCCAGTATTACCACTGGTTGCAGTACCCAGTATTACCACTGGTTGCAGTACCCAGTATTACCACTGGTTGCAGTACCCAGTATTACCACTGGTTGTAGTACCCAGTATTACCACTGGTTGCAGTACCCAGTATCACCACTGGTTGCAGTACCCAGTATCACCATTGGGTCTAGTACCCAGTATTACCACTGGTTGCAGTGCCCAGTATTACCACTGGTTGCAGTACCCAATATTACCACTGGTTGCAGTGCCCAGTATTACCACTGGTTGCAGTGCCCAGTATTACCACTGGTTGCAGTACCCTGTATTACTAATGGTTGCAGTACCCAGTATTACCACTGGCTGCAGTATCCAGTATTACCACTGGTTGCAGTACCCAGTATTACCACTAGTTGCAGTACCCAGTATTACCACTGGTTGCAGTACCCAGTATTACCACTGGTTGCAGTACCCAGTATTACCACTGGTTGCAGTACCCAGTATTACCACTGGTTGCAGTACCCAGTATCACCATTGGGTCTAGTACCCAGTATTTCCACCGGTTGCAGTGCCCAGTATTACCACTGGTTGCAGTGCCCAGTATTACCACTGGTTGCAGTACCCAGTATTACCACTGGTTGCTTTGCCCAGTATTACCACTGGTTGCAGTGCCCAGTATTACCACTGGTTGCAGTGCCCAGTATTACCACTGGTTGCAGTGCCCAGTATTACCACTGGTTGCAGTACCCAGTATTACCACTGGTTGCAGTACCCAGTATTACCCCTGGTTGCACTACCCAGTATTACCACTGGTTGCAGTACCCTGTATTACTAATGGTTGCAGTACCCAGTATTACCACTGGTTGCAGTACCCAGTATTACCACTGGTTGCAGTACCCAGTATTACCACTGGTTGCAGTGCCTAGTATTACCACTGGTTGCAGTGCCCAGTATTACCACTGGTTGCAGTGCCCAGTATTACCACTGGTTGAAGTACCCAGTATCACCATTGGGTCTAGTACCCAGTATTACCACTGGTTGCAGTGCCCAGTATTACCACTGATTGCAGTACCCAGTATTACCACTGGTTGCAGTACCCAGTATTACCACTGGTTGCAGTGCCCAGTATTACCACTGGTTGCAGTGCCCAGTATTACCACTGGTTGCAGTGCCCAGTATTACCACTGGTTGCAGTACCCAGTATTACCACTGGTTGCAGTACCCAGTATTACCACTGGTTGCAGTACCCAGTATTACCACTGGTTGCAGTACCCAGTATTACCACTGGTTGCAGTACCCTGTATTACTAATGGTTGCAGTACCCAGTATTACCACTGGTTGCAGTGCCCAGTATTACCACTGGTTGCAGTGCCCAGTATTACCACTGGTTACAGTACCCAGTATTACCACTGGTTGCAGTACCCAGTATTACCACTGGTTGCAGTACCCAGTATTACCACTGGTTGCAGTACCCAGTATTACCACTGGTTGCAGTACCCAGTATTACCACTGGTGGCAGTACCCAGTATCACCATTGGGTCTAGTACCCAGTATTACCACTGGTTGCAGTGCCCAGTATTACCACTGGTTGCAGTACCCAGTATTACCACTGGTTGCAGTACCCAGTATTACCACTGGTTGCAGTGCCCAGTATTACCACTGGTTGCAGTGCCCAGTATTACCACTGGTTGCAGTACCCAGTATTACCACTCGTTGCAGTGCCCAGTATTACCACTGGTTGCAGTACCCAGTATTACCACTTGTTGCAGTACCCAGTATTACCACTGGTTGCAGTGCCCAGTATTACCACTGGTTGCAGTGCCCAGTATTACCACTGGTTGCAGTGCCCAGTATTACCACTGGTTGCAGTACCCAGTATTACCACTGGTTGCAGTACCCAGTATTACCACTGGTTGCAGTACCCAGTATTACCACTGGTTGCAGTACCCAGTATTACCACTGGTTGCAGTACCCTGTATTACTAATGGTTGCAGTACCCAGTATTACCACTGGTTGCAGTACCCAGTATTACCACTGGTTGCAGTACCCAGTATTACCACTGGTTGCAGTACCCAGTATTACCACTGGTTGCAGTGCCCAGTATTACCACTGGTTGCAGTGCCAAGTATTACCACTGGTTACAGTACCCAGTATTACCACTAGTTGCAGTACCCAGTATTACCACTGGTTGCAGTACCCAGTATTACCACTGGTTGCAGTACCCAGTATTACCACTGGTTGCAGTACCCAGTATTACCACTGGTTGCAGTACCCAGTATTACCACTGGTTGCAGTGCCAGTAATACCACTGGTTACAGTACCCAGTATTACCACTGGTTGCAGTACCCAGTATTACCACTGGTTGCAGTACCCAGTATTACCACTGGTTGCAGTACCCAGTATTACCACTGGTTGCAGTACCCAGTATTACCACTGGTTGCAGTACCCAGTATCACCACTGGTTGCAGTACCCAGTATCACCATTGGGTCTAGTACCCAGTATTACCACTGGTTGCAGTGCCCAGTATTACCACTGGTTGCAGTACCCAATATTACCACTGGTTGCAGTGCCCAGTATTACCACTGGTTGCAGTGCCCAGTATTACCACTGGTTGCAGTACCCTGTATTACTAATGGTTGCAGTACCCAGTATTACCACTGGTTGCAGTATCCAGTATTACCACTGGTTGCAGTACCCAGTATTACCACTAGTTGCAGTACCCAGTATTACCACTGGTTGCAGTACCCAGTATTACCACTGGTTGCAGTACCCAGTATTACCACTGGTTGCAGTACCCAGTATTACCACTGGTTGCAGTACCCAGTATCACCATTGGGTCTAGTACCCAGTATTTCCACCGGTTGCAGTGCCCAGTATTACCACTGGTTGCAGTGCCCAGTATTACCACTGGTTGCAGTACCCAGTATTACCACTGGTTGCTTTGCCCAGTATTACCACTGGTTGCAGTGCCCAGTATTACCACTGGTTGCAGTGCCCAGTATTACCACTGGTTGCAGTGCCCAGTATTACCACTGGTTGCAGTACCCAGTATTACCACTGGTTGCAGTACCCAGTATTACCCCTGGTTGCACTACCCAGTATTACCACTGGTTGCAGTACCCTGTATTACTAATGGTTGCAGTACCCAGTATTACCACTGGTTGCAGTACCCAGTATTACCACTGGTTGCAGTACCCAGTATTACCACTGGTTGCAGTGCCTAGTATTACCACTGGTTGCAGTGCCCAGTATTACCACTGGTTGCAGTGCCCAGTATTACCACTGGTTGCAGTGCCCAGTATTACCACTGGGTGCAGTGCCCAGTATTACCACTGGTTGCAGTACCCAGTATTACCACTGGTTGAAGTACCCAGTATTACCACTGGTTGCAGTGCTCAGTATTACCACTGGTTGCAGTACCCAGTATTACCACTGGTTGCAGTACCCAGTATTACCACTGGTTGCAGTACCCAGTATTACCACTGGTTGCAGTACCCTGTATTACTAATGGTTGCAGTACCCAGTATTACCACTGGTTGCAGTACCCAGTATTACCACTGGTTGCAGTACCCAGTATTACCACTGGTTGCAGTACCCAGTATTACCACTGGTTGCAGTGCCCAGTATTACCACTGGTTGCAGTGCCCAGTATTACCACTGGTTGCAGTGCCCAGTATTACCACTGGTTGCAGTGCCCAGTATTACCACTGGTTGCAGTACCCAGTATTACCACTGGTTGCAGTACCCAGTATTACCACTGGTTGCAGTACCCAGTATTACCACTGGTTGCAGTACCCAGTATTACCACTGGTTGCAGTGCTCAGTATTACCACTGGTTGCAGTACCCAGTATTACTACTGGTTGCAGTACCCAGTATTACAACTGGTTGCAGCAAACCGCCAGATGCAACGGCTTAGGAATTCACAGAACAGATAAGCAAAATTGAGAATAGCCTTGATAATTTGGAGAACCCGATACCTGATATTATCTTCCTAGGTGACTTCAACTTGCCTAGTCTCAGGTGGAAAATAGCAAACAATAATATTATACCAGGAAATCTATCAGGACCTAACCAACCACAGATTAGAGAACTACTTAGATTCTGTGACAAATTTTCACTCAATCAGCAGATATCGGAGCCAACGAGAAATGAAAATAGTCTAGATCTGGTCTTTACGAACAATGAAGACAATATCAGAGACATTACGATATCAGATACCACATACTCAGATCACAAACTCATTGAAGTGCAAACGACCATCAATACTCAGAATAGACCTAAAACATTGATAAAGCGAGAGGGGCTATTCAGTAAATTCAATTTTAATAATAAAAGGATAGACTGGGAGATAATAAACAGGGAACTTACAAACATTCCATGGGGAACTGTTCTAAATAATACAAGTCCTACAGAAGGAATAGAAAAACTGACTTCAGAAGCGTATCAAGTCTGTCTGAAACATGTTCCTTTGAGGAAAGCCAGAAAGAGATCTAACGTAGAAAGAGAACGCAGACGACACTATAAACGCAGGAAAAAAATAACGGAACTGCTTATGCAGACACGAATTTCCCGTCAAAGAAGGAATAATTTAAATAGGGAGATTGAAGAAATCGAGCGGAAATTGAAACACTCATATGAAACTGAAGAAAGGCAGTTAGAACAGAAAGCAATTCGGGAAATAAAGAAAAATCCAAAATATTTCTTCTCATATGCGAAATCAAAAGCAAAAACCACTGCCAGTATTGGACCTATTCGTACAAGTGAAGGTTCATACACGGAGGATGACAAAGAAATTAGTGAAATCCTAAAAAAGCAGTATGAGGACATGTTTAGCACTCCAATAAACAACATGAAGGTGGAAGATCCAGACAATTTCTTTATGCGGGATATTCAAACCCCTGTAAATATAACTGATATAAACACAAGCGCACTAAATTTTGAAAAAGAAATTGAAAACATGCCTATGCACTCGGCCCCAGGTCCAGACTCATGGAATTCAATATTTATAAAGAAATGCAAAGTGCCGGTAGCACAGGCACTCAGTATAGTGTGGAGGAAGAGCTTGGACACGGGGGAGATACCAGATGCACTTAAAGTAGCAGACATAGCCCCTCTACACAAGGGAGGGAGCAAAGCATTGGCAAAAAATTATAGACCAGTTGCACTAACATCGCACATCATAAAAGTATTTGAGAGAGTGATTAGGAGTCAGGTCACCAATTTCATGGAGACCAATGACCTTCACAACCCAGGCCAACATGGATTTCGAGCGGGAAGATCGTGCCTCTCACAGCTACTTGAGCTCTACGACAAAGTCACTGAGGCATTAGAAGAGAAACGGAATGCTGATGTGATATACGCGGATTTCGCAAAGGCTTTCGATAAATGTGACCATGGCGTGATAGCACACAAAATGAAGTCAATGGGAATAACCGGTAAAGTAGGACGCTGGATACTCAGTTTTCTGTCAAACAGGACTCAGCGAGTAACTGTCAACCATATAAAATCTAGTCCAAGTGCAGTGAAAAGCTCTGTACCTCAGGGTACAGTCCTTGCACCGCTGCTTTTCCTTATTCTCATATCAGATATAGACAAAAATACAAGTCACAGCTTCGTATCATCCTTTGCAGATGACACAAAAATCAGTATGAAAATTACCTCGGCTGAGGACATTGAAAAACTTCAAGCTGATATTAATAAAGTTTTCGACTGGGCATCAGAAAATAACATGATGTTTAACAGTGATAAATTCCAGGTACTCAGGTACGGTAAAAATGAGGACCTTAAACATAATACAGAGTACAAAACACAATCAAATGTACCCATAGTAGGAAAACAGCATGTAAAGGATTTGGGAATAATAATGTCTGACGACCTAGCGTTTAAGGAGCATAACCAAGCATATATTGCGACAGCCAGAAAAATGATAGGATGGATTACGAGAACTTTCAAATTCAGGGATCCCATCACAATGGTTGTACTCTTCAAGTCACTTGTGTTGCCCCGTCTTGAGTACTGCTCAGTACTCACTTCCCCCTTCAGAGCAGGAGAGATTGCTGAAATAGAGGGAACACAGAGAACATATACGGCACGCATAGACGCAATAAAGCACCTAAATCATTGGGATCGTCTCAAAGCCCTCCAAATGTACTCACTAGAAAGAAGACGAGAGAGATATCAAATAATATACACCTGGAAGATACTGGAGGGCCAAGTACCAAATCTACACAGTAAAATAACAACGTACTGGAGTGAACGATATGGAAGAAAATGTAGAATAGAACCAGTGAAGAGCAGAGGTGCCATAGGCACAATCAGAGAACACTGTATAACCATCAGAGGTCCGCGGTTGTTCAACGTCCTCCCAGCGAGCATAAGAAATATTGCCGGAACAACCGTGGACATTTTCAAGAGGAAACTAGATTTATTCCTCCAAGGAGTGCCGGACCAACCGGGCTGTGGTGGGTATGTGGGCCTGCGGGCCGCTCCAAGCAACAGCCTAGTGGACCAAACTCTCACAAGTCAAGCCTGGCTTCGGGCCGGGCTTGGGGAGTAGAAGAACTCCCAGAACCCCATCAACCAGGTATCAACCAGGTACCCAGTATTACTACTGGTTGCAGTACCCAGTATTACAACTGGTTGCAGTACCCAGTATTACAACTGGTTGCAGTACCCAGTATTACAACTGGTTGCAGTACCCAGTATTACTACAGGTTGCAGTACCCAGTATTACCACTGGTTGCTTTACCCAGTATTACCATTGGGTCTAGTACCCAGTATTACCACTGGGCCAGTACCCGGTATTACCACTGGTTGCCTACATCCTAGGTACTGTAAGGGCCAGTTCCCAGTATTATCACTGGGTCCAGTACCCAGTATTGCCACTGGGGCAGTTCCCAGTATTATCCCTGTTTCTAGTACAAAGTATCACCACCAATGGTCCCAGTGCCCAGTATTACCATTAGGTCCAGTCCCCAGAATTACCGCTAGATCCAGACTCCAATAATACCGCTGGTTACAGTCCCCAGCGTTACCACTGTTTCCAGTCCCCCGGGGTTGGCCAGTCGTCCCAGTCCACAGTATTACGGCTTTTTCCAGAGAATCCAGTTTTAACACTGGTTCCAGATTACCACCGCTGGTTTCAGAGTCCACAGTATTACCGATAGTTCCAGCGTCCTCAGTTATTTCACTGGATCCAGAGTCATTAGTATTATAGATGGATCCAATCCCCCGAGTATTTCCTTTGGTACCAATCCCCAGAATTACAATTGGATCCAGTCCCCAGTACTACCACTGTTCCAGTTCCCAGTATTACCACAAATTGCATCCCCACTATTTCCACTGGTTCCTGTCACCAGTATTATTGCTGGTTCTAGCCCCTTGCATTACCGTTATTTCGAGAGTCCATAATATTACCACTATAATATTACCACTACTCCAATTCTCAGTGTTACCACTGGTTCCAGTTCCAATTTCCCTTTATTTCCACTGCCACAAGAGTCAACAGTATTTCTGCTAGTTCCAAAGGCCCAAGTATTAACATTGGTTCGATTTCCAAGTATTACTAATAGTTTCAGTCTCCATTATTTCCAATGGTTCCAGTACACAGTGTTACCAATGGTTCCATAGCCAGTATTACCAGTCCCAAGCTTTACCACTGTTTCTACTCCCTAGTATTACCGTTGGTTCCAGAGTCCTCATTATTACTACAGGTTCCAGAGTCCTCATTATTACTACTGGTTCCAGAGTCCTCATTATTACTACTGGTTCCAGAGTCCTCATTATTACTACTGGTTCCATAGGTTTCAAAGTCCTTAGTAATAGTGTTGGTTCCAGAATCCCCAGTATTTCTACTGTTTCCAGCTCACATTATTACCACGGGTTCCAATCCTCCAGTATATCCACTGGTTACAGTCCCAAGTTGCCTCATATTCCGTTTCCCATTATTCCCAAAGGTTCCAATCCGAAGTATTACCATTTATTCCAGTCCCCAGTATGGTCTCTGGTTCCAGACTCATATATTACCAGTGGCTCCAGTCTTCAGTATTACCACCAGTTCCAGTTTCCAGGTTTACCACTGGTTGAAGAGTACCCAGTATTAACGCCCAGTTTTAACGCTGGTTGACGAGTTCCCAGTATTAACACTGGTTCAAGAGTACCCAGTATTATTGCTGGTTCAAGAGTACCCAGTATTATTGCTGGTTCAAGAGTACCCAGTATTATCGCTGGTTCAAGAGTACCCAGTATTATCGCTGGTTCAAGAGTACCAAGTATTAACGCTGGTTCAAAAGTACCCAGTAATAACGCTGGTTCAAGAGTACCCAGTAATAATGTTGGTTCAAGAGTACCCAGTAATAACGCTGGTTCAAGAGTACCCAGTATTTGCGCTGGTTGAAGAATACCCAGTATTAACGCTGGTTCAAGAGTACCCAGTATTATCGCTGGTTCAAGAGTACCCCGTATTTGTGCTGGTTGAAGAATACCCAGTATTAACGCTGGTTCAAGAGTACCCAGTATTATCGCTGGTTCAAGAGTACCCCATATTATCGCTGGGTATATTATTATTACTGGTTCCTAAGCCCCGAATTTTAATATTAGTTCAATTGCCCCAAATTTCCACTGGTTGCATTCACCACAATTACTTCTGGTTATTTTCCCCAGTGTTCCCACTGATTCCAGTCCTCAATATTACAACTGGTTCAATTTCCGATTATTACCACTTGTTCCAGCTCCCAGTATTAATGCTAGTTCCAGTCCCTAATAGTACCACTGGTTCAATTGAGCTGTATTTCAGTGATTCCAGTTGCCAGTATAACCACTGGTTACAGTCCTCAGTATTACCACTCGTTCCACTGTCACCAGTATTAGCACTAGTTCCAGAGTCCATTATTACCACTGGTTCCAGAGTCCACAGTATTTCCAATGGTTCTAGATTAATCCGTATTGCCGCTGGTTACAATGTCCATCATTACCACCGCTGGTCCCCAGAGTCTCTAGTATTACCACCGTTGGTTCCAGAGTCTCCAGTATTACCGCTGGTCCCAGAGTCTCTAGTATTACCACCGTTGGTTCCAAAGTTACCAATATTATCGCTGGTTCCAGAGTCTCCAGTATTACCCCTGGTTCCAAAGTCCCCAGTATTACCCTTGGTTCCAGATGTGGGGAAATCTTCTGGTGATTGATTAATTGAATTGAAGAGATTGTATTTAATTGTATTTACTACTTACTAGCTATACCCGGCCACGCATTGCTGTGGCACACATTTTGGGGTAGATTCATATTTTAATCATGCTGTAATTAAACGGTAGATTTAATTACTTATGGATTAAATATAACTACAACAGGCTATTTATAACTTTAAATTAGCCTCAGCTGTTTCGGTATTGTTGGCTGGTCGTCCAACATCAGATTTCCCGGACACATGTACTCCGTAATGGAAAGGTATCAATGGCGTCCTTGTGGTCCTAGGATGTACCAGCTAAACTGATGTCTCATGCGGTTACTATTTACCTACCAATAAGTTACAATGGGAAAACTGATGATAACATGTAAAGTACTGGCATTACACACGAATTGTTGATGATTAATAATGTATCACAGCTTACTCTTGTGGATGGTATTGTCATGCACCCTAACGATTTAGCTAAGACAGAATCATTGGTCAACTAATCTGAGCTACAAATAACCGAAACTGACACTTTACTTAGTTCTGTCAAGTCTTTGGCAACAAATAGTGACTAATGTGAGTCACGCTGCCTTCTGAGACTTACTGGGGTAATTTTTATATTGGTGGATGCCCGCTCTGGTCCAGTTCAAGTTTCACAACAACAACAACAACAACACTCAATGGCCTCCTCTTCCCTCCTTGGGCATCGACATGAGGTGTGAATTTTAATGAAAAGGGTAAGGAGAGTTTTGTGTAATTTCATATTGTTATTGAAAGTAAACTAAATTGAGATTGCTTGGGTTACCAACGAATGGTGAAGTGTAATCCACTTGAAAATCCACCAAGAGTGGTGGATTTCATTTTGAATTAGTCAGAAATGTTAGGGAACGAGTTGTAGCCAATGTAGGGTACATTAACCCAGTTTTCTGTAATTTTGTATTACAATCAAAACTAATGTATTTATTATTTCATAAGATAACTAAAAATAGCAGAAATTTTCAAGAATTTTTTATTAAATTTATAACTGATGTGGGTATTTGCCACATAATTCCTGGCAGGGGGTGGGGGGGGAAGAAAAACACAGGTAAGAGTCCAGTGTTTAGGACTGGCAAGCACTTCATTACTATTCTTAAAAATTATTGTAATATTGTTTAAGTTTCAGTTTGCACTGTTGTGTGGCAGTTCGTTCAGGACGAATGTCTTGTACTGGAGCTGCTGGGATGGGACGTTTCTGGGCAACTTCATTTCCCGCTAGCTCTCAAAGAACTAATTTCTCTAGTGTCTTGAGACTTATGGTGCCTTTACATTTTACTTTCACTATTCTCAAGACATCCTTGCTGTCTGGATGGACAGAGACTATATGGCCTAGAGGTCACTCTGAGTGGGGTCCATCACTGTCCACCAGAATAGCGTCACCATGTTGTAATTTAATTAAATTGTAGGGGTTGTTTGCCCCTTAGTGATACTCCCTCAGAGCAGATAGGTCCTCTCGGGACCAAACTTAATTCCACTGACTAATTACTGTGGACAGAAGTTTGTAACTCTGATCCTTGTCATTCTCTCTGACATACGATGGATCTTCTGGCCTCTCGTCAGTGAGGGACTCTAGAGGAGTTAGAGGTCCTCCGTACATCAGATAAGTCGGAATCAATGGTTCCCATTGTGAGTTATCGTCAAAGAGGTAGGACAATGGTCGATTATTGACCTGAGATTCAAATTCCGTGACAATGGATTAGAGCTCCTGCAGATCAATTTTTTGTTAGTGAAGGGTTTTCCTAAGACAGCATTTTACTGTCCCCACCATCCACTTGTATAAGCCTCCGTTCCATAATGCTCTGGGGGTATAAATTTAGTGGCACTGCCGTTGTTTCAGGGCAGTGTATACAACTGGGTAGTTCCAGACCACCCTCAGGCATGCTTCCCCTGCCAGCAAGTTGAACCCATTGTTTGAGATCATCAACTTGGGGCAGGATTGACGGGCAGTAATCCTGCAAAAGGCCTGAATGAATGCCTTTGCACTCATATCATGAGTCAATTCTAAGTGTACTCCTCTTGTAGTGTCACAGGTGAACAGGCAAATGTATGCTTTCATCAGGGATTTTATCCCTAATGCCTGTTAGAGTTATGGCTTCTGTGTAGTCTACACCAGAAGGTAGACTGAAAAGGTCGAAGGTAGAAAATCGTTCATTAGGGAGTAGTGGAGGTCTTGGATAGAACACAACTGAGCGTCGTACCTATGGCGGATTACACAAATTTGTGAATGGACTTTACTGTCTGGTGACCTTGAAGAAGCCTGTACTGTTGTCTCAATGCAGAGAGGGTATCTAGTACCCCACCATGAAGGGTGCAGTGTCTGTGTATATATATAAATATATAATACAATCAACCTTCTTACCCAGTGGTTGTGGGGGAGAAACCACGGATGTTTTATTTCTAAATCAACATTTACATGTTGTATGCGTCCACTGCATCACAAAATGTAATGGTCAGAGTCAATCCAGAGACCAAGATCCTTAATGGTCTTAATAGGGAGGTTCTCAAAGCCGTCCCTGTAAGTTTGGATTTGGGCTTGCTTTACCCAATATATCAGGGCATAAGGGTATTTGTGTTTAAATCACATTTTACTCAATAAATCAAACACTCTTTGAGCGACTCTGAGTAATTTATTTTGATCAGAATACTGAGTAGGATCAATTACCAAAATCCAGGGAGGTTCTGGAATTTCAGTGGGAGCAGTGACATTGGTCACAATGACTTGTGGCTTTTGTTCAGACCTCTGGCTACTGACTAGGCACTGAGGCCCATAGAATCGAACCTCGGTTTTGGTTAATTGTTTAAACGTCAGGAGTCTGGAGAGATAATCAACAGGATTCTCTTTTGTGGGTACATATCTGAGTTTGTACCTGGCTGACAACTCTCTTATTTCCATTACGACATTGCTCGCATAAGGTGTTTTGCTGTTTTTATTTTGAACCCACTGTAGTACTGCCTCATTATCTGACAATACCGCTGTTTTATCAAAGTAGATGTTATTTAAACTTTTGGTCAGATAATGAGCAACCTTACTCCTAACAGTAGGTCAGCTAACTCCAGTTGTGTAAGGACTGTTTCTTTATGGGATGCCACCCTGGCCTTAGATATGCGCAAATTTGCTTGTTCATTGGTTACTTGGTAGGCTACCGTGCCATAAGCCTTTCCTGAGGCGTTACATAACACATGCAACTTAATCGGTTGATTTTTTTATACTGTGTTTTGAGGGAACTAGACAGACTCTAGGCTACGTGGATCCTTCACTAGCTCCTCCCACTTTTCTTGCAAGGCAGGTGTTAGTGGATCATCCCAGCCTATCTTCTCTTGCCAGCTATCCTGCATTATCAACTACCCTTTATTAATATGGAACTTAATTGTCCCAAGGGGTTGAATGGTTTGGTGACTTTTGATAGTAGTTCCCTCACCGTTAGGTTGGTGGTTTCTGGTTCCACCGATTTTATTGTTAATTGATCAGAAGTTGTTTCCCATTCGACTCCTAATACCTTCATCTTGTAGGGTATCTTGTAGTCGGGAGATTCTGACTCAATCAATTGATTTAATTTTACATAATTGGAGGCCCATGACTGGAGAGGCAAATTTGCTCCCAACAACTCTTGAGTGGTCTCATTATTTAAGTTTAGCAGTTCCTTTTCACTGCAGGTTGTTCCTTGGAAGTTTTCTTCATACAGGTTATTACTAATTTAATTTTTTGGGGGGCTATTGGACTTCTTCAAATGTGTTTATAAGGTTGCTTGAAGCAGAAATGGTGAAGAAGTAGCTCCAATCAAAATTTATGAAAACCTGAATGTAATTATTTCACTGTTTGGATCACTAGGATCCTCTAGCAATAGGAACTTGGTGAAATTTCGGTCCCCTTCTTGGTGGCCTACTCTAAGGAATGCCTTACTTATATTTGCCATGTATGCATAAGTCCCAATGCGAAACTTTAACAGCGCAACATACAGCCTTTGTGTCAGGCTAGGGCCACTTTGAAGGCCATCATTCAATGAGACACTATTCTGCTTGGACTTAGCAGTACAATTAAGTATTATCCTCAGCGGGATGGTGGCTGATTTTTTAATTACTGCATGGTGCAGTAAATAGTGTCCTTCCTTAGAGTCACCATTGTTTTCAACCTCGATGAATTTGTTATCGAGTTGTTGATGTATTATGTCATGGTACAATTTTAGATTATCATGGAAGCTGAGAATAATTCAGCTTCCATGGTAACCTGATGCAGTATTGGTCGTCCCTGCAGACAACTGAGTCCAGGTATTGTTTGTATATCCTGTCATCATCTAGACTAGGTTGTTCAGGACCGATGCCTAAGGTGGCTAGATCCCATAACTTGTGTACAATGGGATCTAGTTCATCCTCAGACATGACTCTAATCCTAAGTGGTGACTGTTCTCCGCAAAGTCATGCAACCATTACTGGGTTGACTTGTGGATTTTCTAGATGTGTGGGTTGCTTCAGACTCAATACTGGGCCTGTGAGCAAATTACCTCCTGCAGACAATAACAGGTTCATTCCCGGCCTTTTAGTTTGTTCAGTGATAAATTTATGGTAATAGTCTGCACCTTCAAGGAGTCTGGTGTTGGTGAGGTGGTCAGACTTGATTTTGTTCCCAGCAAATTTTATTCTCTTTTTTGTAGGAATTTGGCTGTTGTCACTAAACCATGAAAATATAGGTCAGATGGGATTTTTGTTTACTACGATGGCTTCTACAGAATGGGCATAACCGCCTAAACATATTAATGGTGGGACCACTCTGTAGACTTGGGGTGGTGTTGGTCAGGGACCCTGTTATATTTAGTTTCACCTGTGTAATTTTAAGTTATCTGCCATTTCTTGGGTGACAAATGTTTTTTGGGAGCCTTGGCCAAATAACCCTTGGGTGTTGACCTTGGCCCTTATGTTTTTTTATGGTAAGTTGGGCAGTTGGCAAAGTGGCATTATTCTTAGACTTTGTCAATTGGACACTTATATCCTGTCGTACCTTTGAGTACTGGACAGCGGTGGAAGTCTCTTCCTTAACCTTGGCATTAGAGACGTTAATTGTATGTGTCCATACAGTACTGAGTGGTGCTGCCTCTTATTGCACCTGTTGAAGGTGCGCAGTTGGGTTGTACAAGAATTGGTGTTATGCGACCTGAGGCACCTGGTGCATTTATGCAACTCCTTGAGTCGTTTTACACGTTTAGTACCATCAGAGTAATTAGTGCAGTGGTATGTTGAATATTTTTCATTACAGAACAAACACATCGCGCAGCCTACAGCCCCTTTGTTAGTCACTGCCTTGGGTGACTCAGTAACTATAGGCTTTGAGGGGCCCACTGCATATGTGCCCACACTTCCATATTTTCACTTTGGAGTGGAGTTTGGTGGTTTAGATTTTATTGGAATACTTAATTTAATTTAAAGGTCCCTTTGATTGCTTGTTATTGGTGGTTAATGAAATTTTAGTTTTTTGTTTACCATCTATATTTGCTCATTATCTTTCTACAACAGAGTGAAACCTTCTGCAATTTCCTGAACTGTCAGGGAAGATTTGTTATACAGAGAACATAACCTTTTCAATGTTTCACTGGGTAATTTATGTCTTATGATAAATTTAGTTAACCTCTCAGCTCTATTTATTTCAACCTTAAGGCTGAGTGCTTTTCATAATGACTCAAGCTCCCATCTGAAGGATTGGAGTGAGTCAGTAGTTTCATTACTTGGGGGTAAGTCCAACAGTTTTTGAACTAAATGTGTGACAGCTCTCTCTGTGTTAGTATAACTATCCTTAAGGAGCAGAACTGCATGATCATAGCCATCACTATTTAGGATTAAATTTGCTACCACCTTTTCAGCTTCACCCTGAAATTGATCTTGTAGGTATGTGAATTTTATGGTTTTAGGATTTGTGGGTTAAGAATCCACAGTCAACAAATTTATTCCAGAAGTTGACCCAACTTTTATCCTCTGTTCCAGAGAATGTGGGTAAACTGATTGAAGGCAATTTAACTTCTAATTGAGTAGTATTAGAGGAAGGTGTTGTTGTCACCTTTCTTTGTGCAATTAATTTATGAAAAGGATTCAACCTGGCTTGAGTATCATTCTCATTTTGAGCCAGATCAACCATAAAATCGTCTAATTCTTCTGTAGTTAAGTTGGTGTTGGCAAGTTCAGCCCAATACTTTTTTGTCTAGCATTTGACTTGCTCAAACTTACTTGTTGCAACTTGATAGTAGGTTTCCGGTTCATCATGATCAATTGGAGATTGTTGTGATAGATCATGGCATATATTAATCTGCTTTGTTAAGTGACCCTTAAGTCCTGTTAGGGTCCACTTTAATTTTGTTTCTAGATACGCCATGCTGCCTGCTTAGTTGGAATTTGCATGGCCTATAATATTGTTACTAATGTAACTAGGGTACTCTCTCATAATCCTCAAGAATCAAATGATTACATGTAAATATATAAAATAAGTAAATAATTATGGATACACAACACAACTCGTGCTGGCATTGACCCACCTTATACAAGAGTCTGCACTATTAATTAATGTTGCTAGGATGTTCAAAATTTAGTAAACACTAGGCTATAATAATGAAGATGGGACTAGGTTTATCAATATTTAGTTCACCACTATTCAATATGAATATTAATAGGACTTGGTTGATCAATATTTAGTTCAACACCAGTCAATGGTAACATACTACCCTAAAGTGGGTTGGTAACTAACTATAGACGATATATTATGCAGTAAAGACAGAAGTGCAATATTCTAATTGGGTTTTTATTTTATATGTTAAACTCGATACTCAAGGGAAATTATATGCCCAATTGGTGTTGGTGGCCTCTCATTAACCACTGGTGTTATTTAATAGTATTTATTAGTGATCTTGGTGATATGTACTTACCCTGTATGTTATTGCATATATTTTAGTTCCTTATTCCCCCTGTACTGAGGTTTAGAACAACAATGGTTCTAGATATTTATTTGTGATACGAAAGCGTGCAATAAGTACTGAGGTTTAATGTGGTTACTGCTTCCAGATTCCACAGTATTACCACTGGTTTTGAGTCACCAGTAATACTGCTGTGTCGATAATCCCCAGTACTGCAGTTTGGTCCATATTTCCAAGTTTTATTGCAGGGTTCCAGTTCCCAGCATCACAACTGGTCCCAAACCCTGTATCACTACTGGTTCCAGTCCTTACTATTTCCGCTAGTTCCAAAGTCCGCAGTATTACCACTGGTTCCAGAGTCTCCAATATTACAGCTGGTTTCCGAGTCTCCAATATTTCCGCTGGTTCTAGAATCCCTAGTATTACTACCGGTTCAGGGAATTCCCAGTATTATCACTGGTTCCAGAGTCTCTAGTATTAAAAATTATTCCAGTGCCCAGTATTTCTACTGCATCCAGTCCCCCAGGATTACCACTGGTTCCAGTCCACAGTATTACCCCCCTGGGTTCAGTTTTTGGTATTACTGCTGGTTCCATAGTCTCCAAACTATGATTCCATTTGCCAGTATTACCACTGGTTCTAGTTCACAGTATTATCATTGGTTACAGTCCCTATAATTCCCACGGTTTCCAATCCCTATTATTACCAGTGGTTCTAGAGTCCACAGTAATATCATTGGTTTCATTCCCTAGTACGGGTTCCAGTCCCCATAACTTCTTCCTAATGGAATTCAAGACCTTACTCTGAACTATATTCGATCATATCTCAACAACAGATACCAATACGTAGTCATCAATAATACAACCTCTCCCACTCTTCCATTAAACACAGGAGTACCAGAAGGTAACATCTGCGATCATCGGCCCCTCATATTTGTTATATAGATCAATGAATTCCCAAATGTCTCTAGCATCCTTAAACCTGTACTACTTGCTGAAAATTCTACTTTCATGTTTTAAAACCCCAGCCCACGTACTTAAAATAATATGATAATATAATATAATAGTAAAATATAATATAAATAGTAAATTATGAGTTAAAAAGAGTTCTCTCATGGATGTCAACCATCAAATTCAAACTAAAAATAAAAAAGACCTAATACATTTTATTTGCAAACGAATAATCGATGCAAAGCTTCTAAAAGACAATGTCAACATTAACAGCAAAAATGAGAGAAAGTTCCTTGGCCTGTACATAGAAAAGACAATTAACTTCAGTACTCACATACACTATAGCCAGAAAAATTTATAAAACTGTTGGTATACTCGCAAAAATTCAGATATTATTTTCCACTCTACACTTCTCACACATACTACTCACTAATCTATCTCTATCAAACTTACGGTAACTGTGCATGGGGTTCAACTACTGCAAACTACTTCAAGGCCATCATTATCCAGCAAAAATCTATACTATATCAGGGGAATTCTTAAGGCAATTCTTCTGTTGGCAAATCTAGCATATGCCGCTGATGATATCCTTTTGATGAAGGCTTCTGGGGACAGGTTCGGCATGATATGAACCCCCCCCCCCTCCCTCCCCCCCAGAGCTTCCTCTCTCTATTTGACTCTAGCAGGATTTCAGTTCCCAGATGGTATCTTGTATTAAGCCTTCTGTTCCCTACGACTAATTTCATTACGTTACAATTTCCCGAGTTGAACTTTAATAGCCATTTTCTAAACCATTCCTCCAGTTTGTCCAGGTCGTCCTGTACCCTCTGTCTATCTTCATCTGTCTTGATTCTTCTCATAATTTTTGCATCATCAGCAAACATTGAGAGAAATGAGTCTATACCCTCTGGAAGATCGCTTACATATAAAAAAAGGATTGGTTCAAGTACAGATCCCTGTGGGGACTTCGCTGGTGACATCTCAGCACTCTGATGTCTCCCCCGTCAGTGTTACTTCCTGTTTCCTCTTGCTTAGATACTCCTTTATCCACTGGAGCACCTAACCGTGTACTCCTGCCTGTTGCTCCAACTTTTGTAACAGCCTTTTACGGGGTACTGTGTCAAATGGTTTCTGACAGTCCAAGAAAATGCAGTCTGCTCACGCTTCTCTTTCTTGTTTATTTTTTGTTGCTTGTTCATAGAATTCTATTAAGCCAGCAAGGCACGATTTATCATCTCTGAACCGATGCTGGTGGGATGTTACAAAGCTATTTCCCTCCAGATGTTCTACAAGCCTTTTCCTCATGATCTTCTCCATAACCTTGCATGGTATACAAGTTAGGGAAACTGGCCTGTATTTCAGTGCTTCCTGCCTTTCACTCTTTTTGTATATTGGGACTACATTAGCTGTCTTCCAGCTTTCCAGTAGATCTACTGTTACTGGTGACCTTTCATACACCATAGAGAGTGTAGCACACTTAGTGCTTCTGCACCCCTCTATTAGTATCTAAGGGGAGATTCTGTAAGGCCCAATAGCTTTAGTTACATTCAGCTTCAACAGATTCCATTTGACCTCATCACTGGCGAGCTCAAATTCCTCCAAGGTTACTTGGTTTGCCGTCTCCTTATTTAGTACCAGGTGTCGGAAAATCCAACACCATTTAATAATATTACATACAGGCAGATAATGTTGCTGCCATTGTATACACAAGTTAACCCATAGAAAATGTAACTTGTAGTGGAACTTTCCGTCTATAGAAAACGGGATATCATTGCCACATACTATTATAAATTCACCAGCTATTCTGCTGGGAATTATTCTTAAATACATTAGTCTTTGGATTTTACCATCATAAAACAAATCATATAAATTAATTTAATTATCAATATTAAAATAGAGTAAATGTGACCCTTCTATAACTTACTGACATCTGGACAAATAGGCCAGTAGCGTCAGTGAGGAGGGAGTGGTCAGCCATTGTTGTAGTTTAAAACCAGAGGCGCACGGGAGCAAATTCGGCTCCTGTTAATTTCTCTTGGACGAAGTCTTATGGAAACCAAAGGTCTGCCATTATCAACATGCTGTCAACAAATACAAGGAAAGTGTTCTGCCGAAACCCATTTATCTAATCATTTTTGGCCATTAATGTCAGTTGATAGGGCGCACCGGTTAGAATGCGAAAAGTCTCTTAAAAAAAAGTAATTAAGCCCTGGTCTTTATTTTATCAATTACAGTGTTTTCTCTGATATAGCTGTCATATATTAGGATTCTGGCTTCACAGCTAGCGCCCTTTTGACAGGTCAAGAAGAGGAAGCAAACTTTGTGCATCAGTTACTGGGTGGTGATGGAAGCTACCTCAAAGAGGATAATTTGGTGTCTACATCCTAGTAATATCTGGTGGACTAAGCCTTGCTGTACAATAAGATAAGGAACCTCTTCAATGTATACTAATATGTAGTTTAATACTGTTGTTTGATTGGCTGCATATATATATATATATATATATATATATATATATATATATATATATATATATATATATATATATATATATATAAAGGGAAGGGGGTGGTAGGAGAAAAGCACACAGAAACTGTATTGGAGGGGACCTACATTCCCTCCAATGCGTTATGTGTGGTTTCCTCCGAGGCTATGGGTCCCCCTTCTTCCAGCCAGAGGTGGTACTCCCTTCCCTTTTGTATATATATATATATATATATATATATATATATATATATATATATATATATATATATATATATATATATATATATATATATATATATATATATATGTATATATATATATATATATATATATATATATGTCGTACCTAGTAGCCAGAACGTACTTCTCAGCCTACTATGCAAGGCCCAATTTGCCTAATAAGCCAAGTTTTCATGAATTAATTGTTTTTCGAATACCTAACCTAACCAAACCTAACTTTTTCGGCTACCTAACCCAACCTAACCTATAAAGATAGGTTAGGTTAGGTTAGGTAGGGTTGGTTAGGTTCGGTCATATATCTATGTTAATTTTAACTCCAATAAAAAAAAATTGACCTCATACATAATGAAATGGGTAGCTTTATCATTTCGTAAGAAAAAAATTAGAGAAATTATATTAATTCAGGAAAACTTGGCTTATTAGGCAAATTGGGCCTTGCATAGTAGGCTGAAAAGTGCATTCTGGCTACTAGGTACGACATATATATATATATATATATATATATATATATATATATATATATATATATATATATATATATATATATATTATATATATATATATATATTATATATATATATATATATATATATATATATATATATATATATATATATATATATATATATATATATATATATATATATATATGTCGTACCTAGTAGCCAGAACGCACTTCTCAGCCTACTATGAAAGGCCAAATTTGCCTAATAAGCCAAGTTTTCATGAATTATTAATTTTTCGACTACCTAACCTACCTAACCTAACCTAACCTAACATTTTCGGCTACCTAACCTAACCTAACCTATAAAGATAGGTTAGGTTAGGTTAGGTAGGGTTGGTTAGGTTCGGTCATATATCTACGTTAATTTTAACTCCAATAAAAAGAAATTGACCTCATACATAATGAAATGGGTAGCTTTATCACTTCATAAGAAAAAAATTAGAGAAAATATATTAATTCAGGAAAACTTGGCTTGTTAGGCAAATCGGGCCTTGCATAGTAGGCTGAGAAGTGCGTTCTGGCTACTAGGTACGACATATATATATATATATATATATATATATATATATATATATATATATATATATATATATATATATATACATATATATATAAATTCAATATAAGCCCCCCTAATGTGTAGTGGATCGATTTGTGAGATTATTGCAGAAATACAGTCCACTTAACATCATACAAATTGCTATCGAAATATATAAATTAATGTAAATATAAATTCATATAAATTAAATATATATAAATCTCACAGGTCGTTTCCCACATTATTTGGACCTTCGGAACCGGATTATTTGGTCTTTTGAACCCACATTATTGGTCATCTTCGAGTCGGATGACAGATTATTTGGTCATCTTAGTACCGGATGAACCAGTTAACCAGTGGATTCATTAAATATACTAGTGCAGTGTGATTTATACAAAGCCAGTCAAAGACGGCAGCAAAGCCTCGACCGAGCTCAAGAGCCCCTCGGTTCAGCCTTACGCAGCGGTTTCATGCACACCCACAGATTTGGTGGCGTGTTATTCTGTGAAATGACACCGCTAATATTGAAGCCAGCCAAATTAGTGGCTGTGTCTTCGCGAGATTGTTCACGGATTTCGTGGTGTTAAATTTCGCGAGAGATTATCCATGAATTTTGTGGAGTTAATTTCGCGAGGTCACTAATAATATTTAATACTTCTTGATAATATTAGAAGGTTCATAGAGGCTAATTAAGAGGCTATTATCAATAAGCGTGTATATTATTTCTCCAAAATAGAGAACTATTTAATATATATTGCACTAGAGTTCACAATATAATATTTACTAACCCACAACAGCGTAGGATATACATTGACTAGTGTTTATAGATAACCTAGTCCCCTATTACCATTGACTAATTGAACTATTATTGTTCATCCTAGTCCCATTATTACCATAGTCTAGTTGTACTATATTAAACAACCTAGCACCATTAATGAATGGTGCAGACCCTATTTTGGGTATAATTGTTACCAGCTCGAGTTGAGTTGTGTATATATAATAATTTACTTAGGATCATTACACCTTTGAGTGAATAATTAGTGTCTATACCATCCTAGGGTGATATAGAAGAGCTAACCTAAGGGTATTTCCAGTGACACTGGTTTATCACTCAAATCATTAGTGTGTATGATTGTACAGTATCCACTCAATTTAACAGCCTATATGGGGCTGTACCCTGGTCGTTATTTCCGGAGCTCCGTTATTTCCGAAGTTAAGTCGGGTCGGGTAATTTTTCAAGTAACATTCAGGTAGGATATATTTTATACTGTATAACTAAAATTAAATAAAGTTCATTGTGTAATTGCATTCCAATTTAGTGCCACACTGACGATTAAGCCAGTTGTTGGCTGCTGCATGGATGATGTGTGAACACGGTCTGATCAAGCCCAGATGGGTGGGAAAAAATTGATTCATTCCTTTGTATTGCAAAATATTTCATGTATCAATCAGCAAGTTAATATTTTCTCAATAATATTTTAGAGATGTGTTTTGATTTACCCTGAACAGTGCAGGTAATGTATTTTTAATGTTACAACACAGGCTGTGGCGGCCATGCCATAACAATGGCGATCGAGCCTTGTCACTGAGAGCTAGCCAAGACGAAATATTTTGAGCTCACCTATTCTCTGCTGACGATAGAATATACATTTGCAGAGACTAATATGTAGCTTTTGTTGAAAAAAAAACAATTAATATCTTGTAATACTATAATAAAATTGGTAAATTGACTTACTTTTAATGAAGCTGAAGATTACGAAGCTGTGAAGATTACGTCATCCTCTGCAGCGCTTGTTTTATATTGTTTATATTGTATACAGGGTACATACTGTATGTACACTTATTTTCAGGCATATTTTAATAGAGTATCCTTCTGTTTCTTGATGTCACTTACTGTCTTTTCCCGATGTTAAACTCTGCTGCTGCTCGTGCATGAGAATATCCTTTATCAAGTTTCTTAATTAACTCCAGCTTCTGTGCAACCGTCAGGCGCTTCCTTTGGGTAACTTTTGGCATTTTGTAAATTAAAAAGAAGATCACAATTATAGTACAGTAATATCCTTCACAATTGAAGCTAGCCGCGCGAGTTCACAGTAAACAATGGGAACACATGGCCTGGTGGAGTACATTCTAGGTTCGTGGGAAAAAAATACCTAGTGCCTATACTATAAAAGGTATTTAATAAGAAAACAAAGACTTTTGCTTAATAAAAACTGTTTCAAAATATTTTATTAATAATAATTTACAATTTTCTTCATTAAAGTGAATCATTTTAAAAGAAAATTAAGATGTAATATATGACTCTGGACGATCCAGGTCGGTGGCCTGGTCGCCATGTGAGGGGACGCTGATGCCACAACAAACCCAATACCGACCGTCGGTAATATCGACCGCCAGACCGGTATAGCAGGCTCCAGATACCGGTCTCCCAAACCGGTCGTTAATACCGGCAGATCGGTATAAAAGAGGCCGTTAAATTGAGTGGATACTGTATATATATATAATGTGTATTAATTTTAAGTGCTAACCTCTAGTAGAGGTAGGATTACATCCTAGTGATAGCAGAATTTTACCCTAGGCTAACATCAGTGCTTGTTCAGCATTATGAGCAACTCAAGTACAAGCCCCACAAGGCTTTATCAACTAGCCAATATGAATAATGCTGGCAATGAGAAAACTGTCATACATCTAGTACTACAATTGCTGGATTTACCTCAACCTGATCAGACTGCTGACTCATTACAATCCTTCAGCATGGAGTTTGAGTCACTACTAAGAACATTCAGTCTTAAGGTTGATATAACTACTAGTGAATGGATGACCAAAGTAGTCCTTCAACGAAAATTGTCCAGCGATATACTAGATGAATTATATGCACATCAACATAACACCATCCTGACAGTACAGGACATCACTGAAGGTTTACATTCCATCATAAACAAACGACGAGCAAATGAGGAAGTTAAAGCCTCATGCAAGCCTTCAGAAATAGAAAATAATAGTCAATTAAAGGGTAAAACAACTACCCCAAATAAACATCAGTCAATTACACTCACATCAAGTTGCAGAAAATCTGACAATGCAGCAGAATCCTCCAAGCCTACTGTTACTAGTTCACCCAAACCGGTAACTTCCAAACGTGCAGTAGGCTGGGGGACATGTATGTTCTGCAAAAAGAAACATTCAACATACTGTTGTGCTAATTATCCAACCAGAGACACTCGTATTAAGCGACTCCAGGAATTAGGGAGATGTGCAAGGTGTCTCAAGTCACACAACATAGACTATTGTGATACCCAATTCAACACCTGCAACAGGTGTAGAAGAGGTAAGCACCATGCAGCACTGTGCAAATATACGAAATTAACGTATTCAAGACCCAAGGTGGAAGATAGCATTCCCACAACAGTACAGTACTGCAAGGTGCAACAAACAAAGAGTGTCCAATCGGCAAAGTCTAAAGGTAATACGACTTTGCCTACTGCCAAAATTACCATCCAGAATAAGAGGGCCAAGGTCCATACCCGTGGGTTGTTTGACCAAGGGTCCCAGAGAACATATGTAACTAAAAGGTTGGCAGATGAACTACAATTAAGGCCTGTAGCCCAGACGTCATTCAACATCTCAGGGTTTGTAACAGATGCAGGACCTCAAGTTTACCAGGTGGTACAACCATCAGTACGTTTAGGCAGGTACGTCTGTCGAGTACAAGCCATTGTGGTGGACAAAATACCAGTAAACCTACAAGTTCAAGGTCTGAGAGCAACAGCCAAATTCCTGAGAAATAGAGGAATAAAATTGGCAGATAATATTAAGTCTGATCTCCTCACCGACTTCGGTCTCCTTGTAGGGACAGACTATTGCCATCGATTCATCGGTAGCCCTACTAAATATCAGGGCATAACTATGTTAAATTCTGCAGGAGGTAAATTACTTTCAGGCCCAGTATCAAGCCTGAGGAGACCTATGACTGTAGATAAATAATACCAATAGAAATCTAAATTTGTCAGCTGATTATATTTCCCAGTAGCATTATACTAAGGAGATTACAGCTGA
Organism: Procambarus clarkii; assembly: GCF_040958095.1. NCBI lineage: Eukaryota > Metazoa > Arthropoda > Malacostraca > Decapoda > Cambaridae > Procambarus > Procambarus clarkii. The sequence continues at coordinate 6,933,073 of NC_091239.1, read as the reverse complement.
CTATACCAACAGAGGTTGATGTTAATATCATTATTTAAAGCTGAAGATGAGTTCATGAGGCTTCAGTGGCAAATCAGTGAACAGTAGCCTAAACCAACTACAAGTCACTGCGACCAATGTCACTGAACCCACTACAGTCTCAGAACTAAACTTTACTTTAATGATGGGCTTTTCAATCCTCTGAATCAATTAACTAAATTAAACCCCAATAAATCTGATGACTGATTTTGATACATTTATTATTTAATCAAGATGAATTCCATTGGCCTCAGTGTTTATACATCAGTGACCAGTTACCTGAACAAGCTTCACGTTATATCTATTGTCACTGATCTCACTGCTGTCCCTGAATCATACTTCACTGTAGTACTTGATCACATCCAGTCTTCTGGGTTAAATAATATGTATATAGGCTTGAATTTTAGCCTCTCAAGAGTTAACAGGGAAATGAAATTGCATTAGACTACTAACCCCTGCAACGCGAGTACGGGACATCCGTCCTGTACGAACAGACACACAAATGTGTGATTACTAACTACTAACATCAAATTAAGAGAGAGAGAGAGAGAGAGAGAGAGAGAGAGAGAGAGAGAGAGAGAGAGAGAGAGAGAGAGAGAGAGAGAGAGAGAGAGAGAGAGAGAGAGAGAGAGACAGAGACAGAGACAGAGAGAGAGAGAGAGAGAGAGAGAGACAGAGAGACAGAGAGAGAGAGAGAGACAGAGAGACAGAGAGACAGAGAGACAGAGAGACAGAGAGACAGAGAGAGAGAGAGAGAGAGAGAGAGAGAGAGAGAGAGAGACAGAGAGACAGAGAGACAGAGAGACAGAGAGAGAGAGAGAGAGAGAGAGAGAGAGAGAGAGAGAGACAGAGAGACAGAGAGACAGACAGACAGACAGACAGACAGACAGAGAGACAGAGAGACAGAGAGACAGACAGACAGACAGACAGACAGACAGACAGACCGACCCCGCAATGGAGAGCAGGCACGCTGAGATGGTAATTACAGAACTTTGGGTCTTTACCTGGTGCGGTTCTCTGTTTTTTTAACCTTGCCCTTAACGTTTGACCACTTTCAAAGGATTTGGAAGTATACACATATATATATTTTATTCTTTATTATTAATATCAGCTAACATACACACATGCACAAATAATAATAATAATGGCAAAAACAACAACAAGCACTATTCTCCTGTGATCCTTTCTTGGTGTCCTTCTCTCTCTCTCTACGCGTTGAACAGCTCTCTGCAGAAAAAGGTTCTTTATAATACCTTTCAAATATTATCTCTCTCTCTCTCTCCCCCATACACACGTAAACATATACATTACAATTTATTTATTATTTATTATTTATCATATGTCTATGGTCAACCTATCTATCTATCTATAACTCACCTCTCTATTAAGCTATGCAATTTCTCGGCACAATTTCTCACAGTTTTCATTCTCATTTAAGCAGAAAGTCTGCAGGCATGAGATCATTTTCATCCTCGCATAAGTAAATCTCATCACTTTTGCATCGTTCTTGCGGAATTGTCCATATTTAAATTTTTCATGAAGTATAGAAGGGCCGCCTCCAAGGTTAGACGGGAAAGACGAAAGATGAAATAAATTGCGTAATTCCCACAAACGTAACTGTCCAGGCTTTGCAATCATCTTTTTATAATATATAGATCATAATCTCGGAAGTAGGACATAATTTCTTCTAAATGATGAGAATATGTTCCTATACTAGGGTTTGCATAACTGTCCAGTATAACAATCTTGCGTTTTTTTTATCTGCACTATCAGCAATATAGAATGTTATCCAATGCCCCATTTTATTAGCAGATCCTGAGTCTAGGGTATTTATTATGAACACCACGGGTCTTCGTCTATGCAGCCTTTTCACAATTTTCCGCACATCATTACCCAGGAAACACCCTAGATAATCCACCTTCCGACCTAAATTACTCCTAATATCTTCATTTATTTCCAAACAATTCATATTTATCCTCTAGTTTCGCAAATAACTCGTCACTCAGCGATAATGCTGATCACACCAGTCGTCGCTCCATAAACAAGTATGACATTATTTCTATCAACCCCTTGTTTAAATTCCAAAGCGATTCATAGGTTACCGCTCTTTTCAAGCGGGATAGTATTGTCTATATCCTCCGGTTGTAAATTAAAGGCGAGTATTGTTCCTCCATATACGTATGCATCATAAGTCAGTACATATCTTTATCAAAGCCTAAGGCTTGCAATGTTGTATAATATAACTTGGTGCAGTTATTTGGGAAGTCACAGCCGATATTAATAATATTAGTACTTTTTCTGAGTTATTAACACTTTACTCAACCCGCAGTTTTCTAAATAAAGAGGGTTGCGATTATATGCTCCAGACACAGCCTCCATATCAAAAATTACTATATATAGATGTTCAGGTATGACTGTATCCCAAGGCTGGTCTAATGTTATCAACCGCTGTCCCGTTCTTAGGATATAAGTCTTGTATAAAGTTTCATTAAAAGTATATGTTATAGGGGAGCTGTTCTGTACCATAGCTTTATTAATAGCTGCTATCCCCGCTGGATAGGGTACTAGACAATCAATCCATAGTCGAGCTGATTTAATATTATATTTAAAAGCAGCATTTTCATTATCGCTGAGTATAACCCATTTATCAGGTTGAAGTTCGAACCTCACTCTAATGTCCACATTGTCCAAAACATATTCACTAAGAGACGTAATATCAAGCATTAGTTTAAAGCAGGTTTAAAAATTAGTTTAAACCCCACTAGATTTCACCGCAGTCATCTGCTTCTTCTGTTCAGTCTTTGCATTAGTAAAATAAGAGGCTTTTATTTTGTGCGGATCAACACCATTAAAAAATTTCAAAAGTTTTTCATAGTTTCGTACCTTACATCCTGAAATTGTAGTCAACAACTTTATGTATGACCAGAAAGAGAATAAAGAACTTGTTTCCCCTACTGTTTCGTTAAAATTACACAATAGCGGATTTAAATAGCGTTTGCGATAATCCATTTACTACCGACGCAGTTTTTGTATCAGTTATAGCAGACCTTCCATCTTCTTCAGTCACATCTATACTCAACTCCAAAGCGATAGATGATAAGTCCACCAGCTGTCCATTCACTCTCTTTATTATAAATTCCAGATAAGTGTCTGTAACTTATTATACTGTCCGGAATTCACTTGTAGTATATCAACAGTTTGACGGCTTGCAATTGTTGATTCCACTAATCGCGGAGAAAATACTTTAGGGAAAGCCTCACTAATAGCTGCTGTATAGCGATCTAATGGGACCTGCAGTCCCACCGCACTATACTCGGACATGTTCTCCCTTTAAACTGTACTTCATGACTGAGAAGAATTTATGATAACACATCCATATATTTCCTTTTAGTGTATCGTTGAATATTTACTATTTTTTTTCTGCACTCTCCCTCCCAGAATTTGTCTGCCCACTCCTTTCAATGTTTCAACTCCACGTTTCTTAAGAGATTGTTTAAAAGTTTGGTTGTCATTATTATTATCCTGTAAGAAGTTCTGACCCAGACTAAGCGCTGCAGGGCCTAACGTTCTCATTAAGAAGGGTGCGGCGCGTTGTGCTATCCAGATTAAAAACGATAGTATTCCGCCACCGCGCGTATATCCCCTTCCACTATTGAAAATCTGTATATCTCCTATCCCTCCTCCTCCACCTCCTCCAGGAGGGGATAGCAGTAAGAATAATTCCTCAACCGAGGGGGGAATGAAGTTGACATGCATCGCTCTGCGTATTTCAGTGGAATGAGGTAAGCTCTGCGTGAGAGGGTATTATATACCGCCAGCTACCAGTCGTACATGTAAGACCGCAGTGGTGCAACCCCGCTCATCAAAATGTATTGGGTTGCCACCAGGGTCTCTAATAGTAATACTAATACCATCTATCATATTAGTATTAAGATGTACATAAAGTTTATTATTGTTGCTATTATCACTCCCGTTTAAGGAGATTACATCCAAAATATTTACAGATTGATTACCATATCTTATAGGGGCTATCTTGTCGCAATATATGCAGAGTATATCAACTCCTCCTCTAGGCATTGGTGGGAAGAGGGCTTTATTTACCACTCTCGATGCGTTTTTCATTACAAATATATCGTAGTCATTATCGGGAACTATGCCTAACACTTTGCCAAGCCCACCCCTGAATGATAATGCAACTCGACATACATTTCTATATCCACCCTCGGTGCTTATATTCCCTTCACCAATCAGCGTATTTATCTTGTTTCGATTAGATGGTGAATCATACTTAATAAAGTTTATTCCGTATTTTGGCAATATTCTTTAAACGCTTTTCCTAAAAAACTAAGTTTGGTGTTAGTTGAAAATAGGTTGCCAATTTCCACATTTATGGCATGATTAATTTCTTTTATAGTTCCAGCCAAAACGTCTCGAGCTAATAAATACTTTGATTAAAAATAACTCATTCCCTCCTCATTCAACCCATCCTCTTAAAAACAACGTCACTTTTGGCTCGTATGCACGTTATGGCCAAATTTGGACGTAATTTGAAATGAAATCGACTCACAAAAGTGATGTATAGTTCCGTTTTCTGTTTGAGTCGTCCGGCTTACTTGGCAAGCTTAGAAAAGGAAACTTTCCATTAACGTTTTTCATGCCATTTTGAAACTTTATGAGAATTTCCTGCCCACCTAACCTGTCAGAGGACCCTTAAATTACTGTTGTTGAAAAAAAAATACCAAATTTATTTTCATTTTTTTCATTTTCAAATTACGTCCATATTCGGCCATATGGGCAAACGGCCAAGAGCGACATTCTTTTTAAGAGGACATGTTGCCTCATTATATAATAAATATTAGGGGCCTCGTAGCCTGGTGGATAGCGCGCAGGACTCGTAATTCTGTGGCGCGGGTTCGATTCCCGCACGAGGCAGAAACAAATGGGCAAAGTTTCTTTCACCCTGAATGCCCCTGTTACCTAGCAGTAAATAGGTACCTGGGAGTTAAGTCAGCTGTCACGGGCTGCTTCCTGGGGGTGGAGGCCTGGTCTAGGATCGGGCCGGGGGGACACTAAAGCCCCGAAATCATCTCAAGATAACCTTATCGCATGTAACCCCGACACATATATAAGAATCTGGGTCGTAATGTTTAATGATATAATGGGATGATGGAAGAAGCAATTTTTGTAGACAAATTTCGTACTCTCTTGACGGATCTAATTCTAACTGATTAAATAAACGGTTTTGGAAAGAGCCCGGATTATTATTAGGAAATAAATACTCATCTGACATGCTAGTAGCGTATATTACGTGGGTATCCATTGCTCTTTCTCCTTACTCGTCTTGCGAGCAAGTAATATAACTTACACACACATATTACATTATATATGTACTTACCTTGTTAAAATGCCAGCTGCGGGTCTGGCCCTGGGGAACTAACATCACTTTGCCAGTTAATGTGTCTTAGACACCAGCTCGCTTTGACCCAACGTTTACCAATATTATCTAGATGCTAACCCTTAGCCAAGCATTTGTAAACTTTGAGACATTGCATAAGGCAAGTACAATCCTCCCCTTCTGGAATGAAAACAAGACGTTCCCTGCGTAACCCTTGGGGTAGTCAGTAGTAGAGTCCTATATATATATATATATATATATATATATATATATATATATATATATATATATATATATATATATATATATATATATATATATATATATATATACATATATATATATATATATATATATATATATATATATATATATATATATATATATATATATATATATATATATATATGTCGTACCTAGTAGCCAGAACGCACTTCTCGGCCTACTATGCAAGGCCCGATTTGCCTAATAAGCCAAGTTTTCCTGAATTAATATATTTTGTCAATTTTTTTTCTCATGAAATGATAAAGCTACCCATTTCATTATGTATGAGGTCAATATTTTTTTATTGGAGTTAAAATTAACGTAGATATATGACCGAACCTAACCAACCCTACCTAACCTAACCTAACCTATCTTTACAGATTAGGTTAGGTTAGGTAGCCGAAAAGGTTAGGTTAGGTTAGGTTAGGTAGGTTAGGTAGTCGAAAAAAAATTAATTCATGAAAACTTGGCTTATTAGGCAAATCGGGCCTTGTATAGTAGGCAGAGAAGTATGTTCTGGCTACTAGGTACGACATATATATATATATATATATATATATATATATATATATATATATATATATATATATATATATATATATATATATATATATATATATATATATGTCGTACCTAGTAGCCAGAATGCATTTCTCGGCCTACTATGCAAAGCCAGATTTGCCTAATAAACCAAGTTTTCATGAATTAATATATTTTCTCTAATTTCTTTCTTATGAAATGATAAAGCTACCCATTTCATTATGTATGAGGTCAATTTTTAGTTATTAGAGTTAAAATTAACGTAGATATATGACCGAACCTAACCAACCTTACCTGTTAGGTTAGGTTAGGTTACCTAACCTAACCTAACCTATCTTTATAGGTTAGGTTAGGTTAGGTAGCTGAAAAAGTTAGGTTAGGTTAGGTTAGGTAGGTTAGGTAGTCGAAAAACAATTAATTCATGAAAACTTGGCTTATTAGGCAAATCGGGCCTTGCATAGTAGGCTGAGAAGTGCGTTCTGGCTACTAGGTACGACATATATATATATATATATATATATATATATATATATATATATATATATATATATATATATATATATATATATATATATATATATTATATATATATATATATATATATATATATATATATATATATATATATATATATATATATATATATATATATATACATATATGTCGTACCTAGTAGCCAGAACGCACTTCTCAGCCTACTATGCAAGGCCCGATTTGCCTAATAAGCCAAGTTTTCATGAATTAATTGTTTTTCGACTACCTAACCTAACCTAACTTTTTCAGCTACCTAACCTAACCTAACCTATAAAGATAGGTTAGGTTAGGTTAGGTAGGGTTGGTTAGGTTCGGTCATATATCTACGTTAATTTTAACTCCAATAGAAAAAAATTAACTCATACGTAATGAAATGGGTAGATTTATCATTTCATAAGAAAAAAATTTGAGAAAATATATTAATTCAGGAAAACTTGGCTTATTAGGCAAATCGGGCCTTGCATAGTAGGCTGAGAAGTGCGTTCTGGCTACTAGGTACGACATATATATATATATATATATATATATATATATATATATATATATATATATATATATATATATTAGTATATTAAGGTAGCAGTCTTTCCTGTAGACATATATTATTAAATATGACCGAAAAAGTAAGATTAATAATTCTAACACGAATTTTCTCAATCTTTCGTACAATTCTTTTCACTGTTGGAGGTAATTCAAAAATCAATTCTCCAAAATTCATTTTTATTTCTAGTCTGACGCGACACTTGAGCGCGTTTCGTAAAACTTATTACATTTTCAAAGACTTTACACATACACAACTGAATAGAACTTACATATCTCCGATTTGTTTATATCTACATTTGAGTGAGGTGGATGGGGTGAGGTGGTATTTAATAGGGTATTAATTTCATCAACACAAGACAGAACATGAAACAATGGGTATTGAAATGGAAGTGATTGTAGAAAGCCTATTGGTCCCTATTTCTTGATGCTTCTATATTGGAGCGGAGTCTTGAGGTGGGTAGAATATAGTTGTTCATTAATTGGCTGTTGATTGCTGGTGTTGACTTCTTAATGTGTAGTGCCTCGCAAACGTCAAGCCGTCTGCTATCGCTGTATCTATCGATGATTTCTGTGTTGTTTACTAGGATTTCTCTGGCGATGGTTTGGTTGTGGGAAGAGTTTATATGTTCCTTAATGGAGCCCTGTTGCTTATGCATCGTTAAACGCCTAGAAAGAGATGTTGTTGTCTTGCCTATATACTGGGTTTTTTGGAGCTTACAGTCCCCAAGTGGGCATTTGAAGGCATAGATGACGTTGGTCTCTTTTAAAGCGTTCTGCTTTGTGTCTGGAGAGTTTCTCATGAGTAGGCTGGCCGTTTTTCTGGTTTTATAGTAAATCGTCAGTTGTATCCTCTGATTTTTGTCTGTAGGGATAACGTTTCTATTAACAATATCTTTCAGGACCCTTTCCTCCGTTTTATGAGCTGTGGAAAAGAAGTTCCTGTGAAATAGTCTAATAGGGGGTATAGGTGTTGTGTTAGTTGTCTCTTCAGAGGTTGCATGACGTTTCACTTTCCTTCTTATGATGTCTTCGACGAAACCATTGGAGAAGCCATTGTTGACTAGGACCTGCCTTACCCTACAGAGTTCTTCGTCGACTTGCTTCCATTCTGAGCTGTGGCTGAGAGCACGGTCGACATATGCGTTAACAACACTCTTCTTGTACCTGTCTGGGCAGTCGCTGTTGGCATTCAGGCACATTCCTATGTTCGTTTCCTTAGTGTAGACTGCAGTGTGGAAACCTCCGCTCTTTTCCATGACTGTTACATCTAGAAAGGGCAGCTTCCCATCCTTTTCCATCTCGTAAGTGAAACGCAGCACGGAACTCTGCTCAAATGCCTCCTTCAGCTCCTGCAGATGTCTGACATCAGGTACCTGTGTAAAAATAGGTGTCCTGTTTGCAAACTTCTACATGGGTACCATCGAGCAAAAAGTCTTAGACGACATAAACTTGAAACCGGCCATACACTGCAGGTATGTTGACAACATTTTTGAAATGTTGTTATATATATATTTGTTATATATATATATAACATATATATATATATGTTATATATATATATATATTTTGAAATGTTCATATATATATATATATATATATATATATATATATATATATATATATATATATATATATATATATATATATATATATATATATGGTGTTCCTAGTAGCCAGAACGCAATACTCAGCCTACTATGCAAGATCCGATTTGCCAAATAGGACAAATTTTCCTGATTATTCATTTTTCTAATTTTTTTCTTATGAAATGATAGATATATCCATTTCATTATGTATGAGTTCTTTTTGTTTAAATTTGAGTTAAAACTAACGTAGATATATATCCGAACCAAACCTACCCTACCTAACCTAACCTAATCTATCTTAATCTATCCTAAAGTAATATAACTAAGTAAATAAATTATGTTCCTAGTATAATATAATAATAATAATTCAAATAAAGCAATTGGAAATAATGTATGGAAAATATAGAAAATTTTTCGGCCTATTAGGCAAATCGGGCCTTGCATAGTAGGCCGAGAAGTGCGTTCTGGCTACTAGGTACGACATTATATATATATATATATATATAAATATATATATATATATATATATATATATATATATATATATATATATATATATATATATATATATATATATATATATATGACAGTGTCAGACCACAGAGGAACATTGAAACAGGAATTTCCTTAAGTACTTTCGTATATTAATACATCTTCAGAAGGAGTGGTTTTACGTACAATAACAAATGAATGGAATTTGATGGATACAAATATGAACCGCATAAGAACTGCAGAAGGCCTATTGGCCCATACGATGCAGCTCCTATTCATACCCACCAACAGGCCCACACATGGATAACAACAGCAGTAGATAGTAAATATTTACAGTGAATTAGTGAGACAATTGTGTTCCAATGATCCTACTCAAATCGCCCTTTAATTGACCTATTAAAAATGGATCTAATTTATATAAAGCACTGCTAATGTTCAAATTACTTTCTTTTGTAATCTGTATCAAAGCAGATTCAATTATGTTTCTGTTATAGGTGCTTTTACAATTCGGTATTGAAGAAGCCATCTCCCAATCAGTTTGGTGAGCATCTTCTGACAGATGAACAAACAAAGCATTAGACAATTGGCCATGTCTTACAGAGTATTTATGGTGCGAAATTCTACATTTCAAATCTTTAGATGTTTGCCCAACATAGAACTTATTATGGTCTTTACAAGGTATTTTATAAATGTCACAATTATCACTACGAGGAATGTTTCTAACTAATAGCTTACCAACAGTATTTTCGTAGCTAAACAATACATGTATATCAAAACGTTTCAAGGCATTGACAATATTCTCAAACCCAAAGTATTATGGTAAACGTAACACATTCTTTGGACGAATTTTTTCTCTGCATATATTATTATAATATGTACGACGTGCTTTGCTACGACAAACTTCCAAAAAACTCAGTGGGTAACAAAGCTTGAGACCAATCGAATCAATATTCTTAAACTCTTCATCTAAGAATTCTGGACTCACAACTCGAAGAGCTCTTAGATATTTGTAAGAAAAAAGATTGATTTTTTCACATTGTATCTTCCTGGATGTTTTTATTACCTCTCCGGCTCCTCATCCTCCTCCTTCTGCTGCTGCTACTTCCCACCCCTTCTCCTTCTGCTGCTGCTCCTCCTCCTGCTGCTGCTTCCTGTAGGTTTTTGTTACAGCTCCTGCTGCTGCTGCTGCTTCCTGCTCCTCCTTAGGCTGCTGCTTCCTGTTCCTCCTTAGGCTGCTGCTTCCTGCTCCTCCTTAGGCTGCTGCTTCCTGTTCCTCCTTAGGCTGCTGCTTCCTGTTCCTCCTTAGGCTGCTGCTTCCTGCTCCTCCTTAGGCTGCTGCTGCTTCCTGTAGGTTTTGTTACGTCTCCTGCTGCTGCTTCCTGGGGGGTTTGCTACTTATTCTTCCTATACTTTCCCTCTCTCTCTCTTTAAACCTACTTCCTTTATTCTATATTGTTCTTAACTCTAACCTTATGTTACATCTTCTCATCACGCTCTTAAAAACACTTCCTCACACCAAAAACCATTCTCTTTCTCTGACAAAAAGGCTGGGGAAAGAGCTTACAAACTTTATGACCCTTTCACCCACTCACCTACATCTTCCAACTTAAGACTCTTGCCTCAACTCGCTACTCCAGTCACACTCTTCCTTCTCATCTTCAAAAAAAACAAAAACAGCACGACCTTCTCTCAACCTTTTCACGACCATACACACAACACTCGAATACTTCTTGCTCCTCCCCATCATCTCTCAGCCAATCACAGTCTTACTTTTTCTTCTTCAAACAAAAAACACTCAGTACATCTTCCCAACGTTCTCACACAACTTTACACACCTCTCTCTCTCTCTCTCCTCCCATATTTATCGTACTTCTGGCAACACGTCCCCTTCCGCCACCTTATATTGCCCCCAAACATTCCTGCAACGTTATTACAACTTTCGACGCAGCCGAAACCCCTCCATCCCAAAATGAAGGGGACGGTCTACGTCGTAAAACTCCCTACTATCACTACTTAATGCATTCCACTTGTTAACTACCTTGACACTGAAAAAGTTCTTTCTAATGTCTCTGTGGCTCATCTGGGTACTAGGTTTCCACCTGTGTCCCCTTGTTCGTATTCCACCTCTGTCCCCTTGTTCGTGTTCCACCCGTGCTAAAGAGTTTGTCTTTGTCCTCCTCGACATTACTAAAACTTCAAGAATTTGAAATTTTATTATGCTAGCATATGTGGGGTGGGTTGTGTGGGATTGTATGATTACGGGAGAAAGAGAGATTCGGGATGGGTTTAGAATATGGGAGGGACATGGTGGAATGTTTTGGGAAAGTGAAAGGGAGTAGGGATGGTTCGGAGACCCTTGTCACATAGAGGTCAAAAACTTCTTACCCTGAATGAGCCAATTGAGATTTCTAAATATAAATGAAATATTGATGAAATTTATATTTTAACTCGCTCTGAGCACCAGATGACTTTAAAAGCAGTACCTACCAGCCAAGCCTTCCCACTCAGCACAATCAGGCGAATAATAGATTGCTGTCCTGCGATCGCAGGACACCCTCTCACTGCAATCACAGACAGTCGCAGTTGGAGGGTGTGTTAGCCGGAAATCCTGAGTGTAGTTATATTATCATAGCAATATGGAAGTTATAGTGAAGAACCTGATGACTCTAGTTGGAGCCCTGAGGACAGAGCTGGACTCTCTGCGGGAGGAGGTACGACAGCTGAAACAACATCGAGAAGAAACAAAGGAGACCAGTAGTAAAAAGACCTCGTCTTGGAAAATTGTAAAGGACAGGGGCCTTAAGAAGACTTGGATAAAGCCGCCTACAGACGCCCTAAGAACTTCTAATTAATTTGCCGTATTGGAGGACGAGTGCTGTGGTGAGACTGCGGATCACGTGAAAGGGAAAGCAACGTAGAGCAATGAAGCGCAGGCCCCTCAGAGAGTAAACGAAGTACCTAAGTGAACATTAGTTGTGGGAGATTCCCAGATAAGGTATTTGGATAGAACGTTTTGTGCTGGTGATAGGGCGAACAGGTTAAGGGTTTGCTATCCCGGAGCTGGTATTGGTGATATTATAAACAACATGACTATTATTATATTATGACTGGAAATGGGAACAGTCCCGTTATTTGCATTAGCGCGGGAGGAAATGATGTTGGTCGAGTTAGGAGTGAGGATCCTGAGGTATAAAACAGCCATAGAATTAGTTAGAAGCAAGGGAGGAATCCCGATCATATGTGGCATTCTTCCAAGAAAGGGAGTGGGAAATGAATGGATGTCGAGGGCACTTGGTGTCAGTTGCCGGCTGGAAAGATATTGCAAATCAAATGCAATATCTTTCATAGACAACTGGGAACACTTCTATGGAAGAAATGAAATGTATGCTCGGGATGGGGTGCATCTATCGAGGGCTGGGGTTGTTGTTGTTGCGAATTCGTTGGAACCAGTGGTTAGAGGCGTTTGTTTGGGTTTAAACTGTCAGGAGATAGTGGTATGGGAATTGATTTAGAGGAAGGAAGTATTAAAAGTATGTGTTTTGGGGAGAAAAGAATTGGCAAGATGATCAAGGAAAGAGAAGGGCCTCAAAATAACGATTCACTTAGGGTATATTACACTAACACTAGAAGTTTAAGAATTAACATAAACTATTTAAATGCTCTTGTCTGCACAGAAAAAAAATAGATATTATTGCACTTACCGAAACGTGGATGAATGTAGAAAATAGAGAGCTATTAGCTGAATATCAAATAAATGGATTTAAACTATTTCACACAGATAGATATATTAGACGAGGAGGGGGAGTAGCCATATATGTTAGGGACAATTTGAAATGTAGTCTCAAAGAGGGAATCAAAACTGAGCACCATACAGAAACTATTTGGATAGAATTAAACGAAAAATCAAATAATATTATAATAGGAGTTATATATAGGCCACAAATTTAGACAGAATGGAAGCAAAGCATCTATGGGATGAAATATCTAGAGCATCTAGATCTAACAGTATTTATGTCATGGGTGATTTTAATTTTAGTGGAATAAACTGGTTGAACAAAACAGGTAATAATGTAGCAGAAGATTTTCTAGAATTAATTGATGATTGCTTGCTTACGCAACACATTAAGGAACCAACACGGGGAAATAATATTTTAGATTTAGTGTTAACTAACAGGGAAACACAAATTAAGGATATCGAAATAGGGAGTGAGCTAGTGAGCAGTGATCATAAAGAAATCAGATTTAGCATTGAATGGAATAGATCTGTAGGAGAAAATTCTGTTAAAGTGCCTGATTTTCGAAAAGCTGATTTCAATAGCCTAAGAATTTTTTTGGGTCAAATAGATTGGAAAGTCTTGGGTATTGGGTGCGGGCAGGTATTGAAGCTAGACGTGAACCCAGCAATAGGTGACGTACAAGGGGTTATCAATGTGGATTCAAAATATAACCTATTTATAAACATTCAATATGCCATCAGCCGAACAAGTCTATGTGGTTGGGACGAGGACAGGTTGACTAGTTTAGCAGTTACCATGGGAGGATGTAATTAAACAAATAGTAAAACTCAAACCAGGGCCGGATGAAGTGTTTGCCAGGGTGCTTAAAGAATGCAAAGAGGAGCTTTGCAACCCACTGTCTACCATATTTAATAAATCAATAGAGTCAGGCAGAGTGCCAGAGTTATGGAAAGTTGCTAATGTGATACCAGTTTTTAAGAAAAGAGATAGATCACTTGCGTCAAACTATCGGCCAATTAGCCTAACGTCTACTGTGGGAAAGTCACTGGAATCGATAATTGCAAATAAAATTCGTCTTCATCTTGGAAAACATAAATTAATAATTGAGTCGCAACATGGTTTTATAAATGGCCGTTCATGTTTAACAAATTTGTAATCTTTTTATTCTAGCATAGTTGAGGCAGTTGATAGTGGTAAGGATTGTGATGTTATGTACCTTGACTCACTGTATCAAAAGGAAAGCTTTTGATACAGTGCCACATGAAAGACTGATTAAAAAGATAGAGGCTCATGGTATTGGGGGTGCTATATTAAGCTGGATTAGGGAATGGCTATACCAAAGGAAACCGAGAGTTAGAATAAATCAAGTCAAGTCAGAGTGGGGAAAATGTTGTAAGTGGAGTGCCTCAAGGCTCTGTCCTGGAACCTCTGTTGTTTATAATATATATAAATGATTTAGATTCAGGTTTGAGTAGCAACATTTGCAAATTTGCCGATGATACAAAAATCGGTAGGGAAATTAATACGGAAGAGAACTCACTATCACTTCAAGTTGATCTAAATACGGTTTTGAAATGGTCAAAGGATTGGCAGATGCAATTTAAGGCTGATAAATGTAAAGTTCTGAGGCTAGGTAATGATGATAGAGGTACAAGATACGAGCTAGATGGCGTTGAGATTGCAAAGTCTGATTGTGAAAGGGATCTGGGAGTTATGATTAGTAAGAATTTAAAACAAAAGGATCAATGCATGAATGTTCGTAATATGGCAAATAGGACACTGAGATTAATTAATCGAAGCGTTAGTAACAAGACATCTGGTGTGGTTCTTCAGCTATATCTAGCTTCTGGTCTACCATATTTAATAAATCAATAGAGTTAGGCAGAGTGCCAGAGTTATGGAAAGTTGCTAATGTGATACCTGTTTTTAAGAAAGGAGATAGATCACTTGCGTCTAACTATCGGCAAATTAGACTAACATCTATTGTGGGAAAGTTACTCGAATCTATAATTGCAAATAAAATTCGTCTCCATCTTGAAAAACATAAATTAACAATTGAGTCGCAACATGGTTTTATAAATGGCCGTTCATGTTTAACAAATTTGTTATCTTTTTATTCTAGCATAGTTGAGGCAGTTGATAGTGGTAAGGATTGTGATGTTGTGTACCTTGATTTTACCAAAGCTTTTGATACAGTGCCACATGAAAGACTGATTAAAAAGATAGAGGCTCATGGTATTGGGGGTGCTATATTAAGCTGGATTAGGGCCTGGCTATACCAAAGGAAACAGAGAGTTAATATAAATGGAGTCAAGTCAGAGTGGGAAAATGTTGTAAGTGGAGTGCCTCAAGGCTCTGTCCTGGGACCTCTGTTGTTTATAATATATATAAATGATTTAGATTCAGGTTTGAGTAGCAACATTTGCAAATTTGCCGATGATACGAAAATCGGTAGGGAAATTAATTAGGAGGAGGACTCACTATCACTTCAAGTTGATCTAGATAGGGTTTTGAAATGGTCAAAGGATTGGCAGATGCAGTTTAATGCTGATAAATGTAAAGTTCTGAGGTTAGGTAATGATAGAGTTACAAGATACGAGCTAGATGGTGTTGAGATTGCGAAGTCGGATTGTGAAAGGGATCTGGGAGTTATGATTAGTAAGAATTTAAAACAAAAGGATCAATGCATGAATGTTCGTAATAAGGCAAATCGGACACTCGGATTTATTAATCGCAGCGTTAGTAACAAGACACCTGGTGTGGTTCTTAAGCTATATCTTGCTCTGGTTAGGCCCCATTTAGATTATGCAGTTCAGTTTTGGTCGCCTTATTATAGAATGGATATAAATTCACTTGAACGTGTCCAGCGTAGGATGACTAAGTTAATTCCCCAAATTAGAAGACTTTCATATAAAGAAAGATTAGCAAAGCTTAAGTTGCATTCACTGGAAAGGCGAAGAGTTAGGGGTGACATGATAGAGGTTTACAAGTGGATGAATGGACATAACAAAAGGGATATTAATAGGGTATTAAAATTATCAACACAAGACAGAACACGAAACAATGGGTATAAATTGGATAAGTTCAGATTTAGGAAAGACTTGAGTAAATACTGGTTCAGTAACAGGGTTGTCGATTTGTGGAACCAATTGCCGCGTAACGTGGTGGAGGTGGGGGTCTCTGGATTGTTTCAAGCATGGGTTGGACATGTATATGAGTGGGATTGGGTGGTTATAAATAGGAGCTGCCTCGTATTGGCCAATGGGCCTTCTGCAGTGGCCTTTGTTCTTATGTTCATATGTCCTTATGATGAGGGTCGTCGATAATCCTGTTCTGGTTCTCAGTTTTTCACCTGGTTTTCCCCGTTTGTGGCACTGATGTTGCCACAAGGAATCGATCTTGTAATATCTCCTTTCTAATGCTTTAATAATTCACAGTGAGATGCTGATTACTGTACACTGCATGGGACCAAAACCATGCTTAGGTCTCTTCACCACTTAAATATCCCTGGATACTGGCGGTAAATCATGCACACGCATTGACACGTGTGCGTGTCAATGACACGCACACGTGTCATTGACGTGTGCATATCACATTAGTCAATGACTCAGTGACTAATGTGTGTTAGTGGCTTTGGAAGAATGCACCACCTAATCCCCAACGTATGCACATTTATTACCCATTGTACCATCTAATGTTTATATAAATAAATAAAACATATAAATAGTTCCATCTTGCAAACTCTATGCCTGGGTAGGTGTCTATTTAGTATTGTATCGTAGTTTTCAAAGCAGAGATAATTAATCCCAGAAAAATATATATGAATATAATTGATTGGGTGGTTATAAATAGGAGCTGCCTCGTATATGCCAATAGGCCTTCTGCAGTAACCTTCATCCTTATGCTCTTATGTTCTTATATATTGCCTCAAATGAATCCTTTTCTTTCAACATGCTTTGTAATATGGTGTTTCCTTACCAGGAAAGCAACACGTCAGACTTGGCCAAAGACCAAGTGCTGGCTAAGAAACTGTGGAGTACTAGTGAGCGGCTGGTGAAGCTTAAACCTGAAGAAACACATTACTAACCCTCTGCCATTACCTGTACCTACGAAGTGAGACTGCTAGCATTTATTACCACCTGGACCACAGAAGAGAGACTACTAACCATCTATTACCACCTAGACCACAGGAGAGAGACTACAAACCATCTATTACCACAAAGACCCCAGAAGAGAAACTTCTAGCTTCCTCCTCGACATTATTAAAACTTCAAGAATTTGATATTTTATTTTGCTTCATATTTCATATCAATACTGTAAAAATAGCACATTTAATTGCATAATTATGGAGTTATTTACAACTGTTTATGTTTGTAGCTGGAAATAATTCTGTCCCTCCATCCAATCACAGATCCTTGAGCTATGTTCGATTGCTCATTTGCAAATCATTTATTAATACAATACTGTTTTGCTTCCTTTGTGGTATTTGCTTGAAATATTTTGGAACCAATATAAGATACACATACAAAACAAAAAATTTAGTTTCAATAATTCATTTTTATTTTGTTACAGGCAGGCAGCCTGTGCATAAATATACACTAGGTTCATATTGACGTCCTCCAAGGTTGAACTATTGACCCTCCCCAGGATGTAACTCTGCAATACTTGACTAACTCCTGGGTACCTATTTATTGCTAGGTGAACGGGTGCATTTGGCAAAAGGAAATGTGCCCAACCATTTCTATCTTGCCTAAGATTTGAACCTGGGTTCCCAATTGAGAGTCGAGAACGAATTGTTCTACCAAAACCCTACTCCAGTTTCACAGAGGCATATTTAGCCTTTTAGTACGAGCTTTATTACTGTAATTACCTAATTTCTCTTTTCTGAAGAGGCCAAAGGGTGGCTCCCTGCAGTAGCTCTAATTGTGAGTTACATGGGTCTTAATAGTGCGGAATGACCTGCCAGGGACCAAACCGGAACCTTGCCCTTCGTAGAGGCATGGGAAGCAAGACATTGTTACGATCTCCCTTACTAAAGGAAACATGCAGAAAGTAGGCGAAAGAATACAGACAACTGCAAGGCTCACAAAGAAAATAACTGAAGCCGAAAACGACTCTACAAACGATTCACTCAGTAACTACATTGAATCCCAACCGCTGCAACTGGCTTTCAACACGTGGAATCACCACCGGGAGCTGCCGGCTTCGATATCATGAGAAACTCAGTCTAATTGCTGATGTCCACAAGTGTGGATGTTACAAATAATGTGTATGTTCTATGGGGAGTCTAGTATAACATGGATGTAGGGGCAGTAGTTAGCATTAAGAGTTATCAAATATGGGAGATCTAAAAGGCCCGGCCCCCATTAAATATATAAACATAAACTTGTAGTGGCTTATTACAGCAATAGTTAGCCTAGAGGTTGATCATAGATCTCCTACACAGGAAAAATGGATACTCCTTTAACTTACTAACTTATTTATTAACCCCTTAACAACCCCCCATATACATTCACACCAATAACAATAATAATTACTTTACCACACTATCTTACGTTAAAAGCCTTGGTCCACATAAGCAGGATACAAGGTTTACACTGAGAACAAGCTTGGGTAAAATACTACTGGTTAAGAACTGAAGCTTGATGCAGCTTAGGGGGAGTGAGACCACGTGGTACCCTAATACAACACAACACAGCACTACACTTAGGGTACCCAAAACACTGGCAAATACTACCCTCAGGTCTCACCAATCTTTCACTACCAGAGTAGGCACACTTACAAACACAGGGTATAACTTAACTTAAGGTAAGGGAAATAAATAAGAGGGAAGGTAGAAGGGGAGAGAGGGGCAGCCATAGAGTCCCAATGTTTACACCTCAAACGCCAACAGAGAAGAAGGCTTCCAGCGACCAGATCAGGGCTCCCGCATTGTGTGGTGCCGGGAGGAGCCTAATTGATCGTGCAGCTAAAGACATTAAAAATCTTCCCCTATGCCTCATATTGTTACTTTACTCGTTCTCAGGATAGTTAATCTTATAACAATGTTATACTTAATCCACAACAAGCTCAAGAGTCTGAATGCTTGTGAGCAACAAGATTCGTCCTACGTTTGGCAGGGAAGATACGAACAAAGACACGTCGACTTGCGTCTTGCTAATCTAACGTAGCTTATTTAGTTCAATTTGATCTCTGGTTTCCACTTGAGGAACCCAGGGTAGTAACAGTGGACCTCATTCAGACACCAGCTTTAGAGTCTTTGTCTTCTAACATATGTGTGGCACATTATTTGAACTGTATCCAGTTGGGATCATTTGCTCTGTGTACTGTTTGTAAAAATAGTGTTTGCTTTACATGCTTGGTTTCCATGCTTCACTTGTTGTGTGGATTTAGTTTCTGATTCGCTTCGTTCTACATATGTTTAGAGCAGCCATTCCATAGGTGCTCTTTAGTATTGCCCACTGCTCGGACAGTGACTTCTCTGGTGAGTTCAGGAGATGGCCTCTGAGAGGACATACTACTGTCTGGTAATATTCTCTGGGTAATTTTCCGGTCATCGACTCTTCTGCGAGGATCTGTGGTTGAGGGAATTCGTGGTTTATTGTTGTTGGCGTGCAGTGGGGTTAGTGTGTTTGAATATATATTACATCTCCGATGCCTTTCATAGCATCTGTGGGATGCGTCAGATCTTCTACAGAGCATTCCCGTTGCCTGCTTGGGCCTTACCTTCAAGCCCTGGCTACTGCCTCGGGTCTTTGGTGTGGCTCGTTAAGGTTTAATCCTCTGAGCAGGCACTTGGTCCTTGCGTGTTTGAGGGATGCCTGTTGTTAGCGCCAACACTCACTGGGTCTAGTCTAGTTACTGCCACAACCACACACAACCATCTACCAACACTGCTTCCAACAACAACCTTCTACCACCACTGCCACCAGCCACAACCATCTACCAGCACTGCCTCTAACCACAACCATCTACCAAAACAGCTAGCAACCACAACCATCTTCCGACACTGCCACCAGCCACACAACCAACTACCAACACTGCCACAATCTACAGCCATCTACTACCACAGAGGCAAGGTTTAAGGTGGCAAGTCCTGCCTCAGAGGGTTAATTGAATTCTATGACCAGGCAACAAAAATCAGACAAGAAAGAGAGGGATGGGCAAACTGCACATTTTTGGATTGCTAGAAGGCCTATGATACAGTACCACACAAAAGGCTAGTGAAAAAGCTGGAGATGCAGGCTGGAGTGAAAGGGAAGGTACTCCATTGGATAAGGGAGTACCTAAGCAACAAAAGACAACGAGTCACTGTGAGAGGTGAGGTCTCAAATTGGCGAGACGTAAGGAGTAGAGTCCAGCAGGGGTCAGTCCTTGGACCTATACTGTTTCTGATATATGTAAATGATCTCACGAAGGGTATAGACTCGTTTCTCACAATGTTTGCTGATAACGCAAAAATTATGAGGAGGATTGAAACAGAGGAGGATAGTAGGAGGCTACAAGATGACCTGGACAGATTGAATGAATGGTCCAACAAATGACTTTTCAAGTTCAACCCGAGTAAATGCAAAGTAATGAAACTAGGCGGCGGAAACAGAAGGCCAGACACAGGATACAGAATGGGACATGAAGCACTTCATGAAACGGCCAGAGAGAAATATCTAGGGGTTGATATCACACCAAACCTGTTTCCTGAAGCCCACATAAAAAGAATTACGTCTGCGGCATATGCGAGGCTGGCTAACATCAGAACAGCGTTCAGGAACCTGTGTAAGGAATCAGTCAGAATCTTGTATACCACATATGTAAGACCAATCCTGGAGTATGCTGCCCCAGCATGGAGCCCGTACCTTGTCAAGCACAAGACGAAGCTGGAAAAAGTTCAGAGGTTTGTCACTAGACTAGTCCTAGAGCTAAGAGGCATGAGTTACGAGGAAAGGCTGCGAGAGATGCACCTTACGACACTGAAAGACAGAAGAGTAAGGGGGAGACATGATCTCTACCAACAAAATTCTCAGGGGTATTGGCAGGGTAGACAAGGATAAACTATTCAACACTGGTGGTACACGAACAAGGGGACATAGGTGGAAACTGAGTACCCAAATGACCCACAGGGACGTTAGAAAAAACTTTTTTAGTGTCAGAGTAGTTAACAGGTGGAATACATTGGGTAGTGATGTGTTGGAGGCTATCTCCATACAGAGTTTTAAATGTAGATATGATATAGCCCAGTAAGCTCTGGGATTCTTCTTCTTGAGGTTATCTTGAGATGATTTCGGGGCTTTATAGTGTCCCCGCGGCCCAGTCCTCGACCAGGCCTTCACCCCCAGGAAGCAGCCCGTGACAGCTGGCTAACACCCAGGTACCTATTTTACTGCTAGGTAACAGGGGCATAGGGTGAAAGAAACTGTGCCCATTGTTTCTCGCCGGCGCCCGGGATCTAACCCGGGATCTAACCCGGGACCACAGGATCACAAGTCCAGTGTGCTGTCCGCTCGACCGACCGGCTCCCAGCTCAACAGTACTACTGCTATATAGTACACAAAACACACTCTCTCTCTCTCTCTCTCACCCTCACTCCCCTCGGTTTTGCGTTTTAATCCTGCTTTGCAAGTTAAATCTGACTGTGGACTCTCTAGCAGCCGACAGTATGGCGTTATGTCGATACGTTAGACGAACAGAGGCGGAGGAGAGCAGTTACTCCGCGTGGACGAACGATCATAACTACCCCGCCGAGATTACTCCTGCTCGTCATTGTCGTCATTCAACACGGCAAGCTGGAAAAACAGGAGGAGGAGCAGTAAGTGAGTAGGTAGTGGTATTTTTTTTGTTTTGGTAGGGACGCGAATCTTATTTTCCTCGGCGTCACCCATCTATACACCAGTTGATTGACGGTTGAGAGGCGGGATCAAAGATCCAAATCTCAACCCCAACAAGCACAATTAGATGAGTACAATTAGGTGAGTACAGTTACAACGATCTTCCAACACTGCCACCAGCCCCAGCCACAACCATTTACCAACCGCAGGCGATGAGTCACAATAACGTGGCTGAAGTATGTTGACCAAACCACACACTAGAGGTTGAAGGGACGACGATGTTTCGGTCCGTCCTGGACCATTCTCACAATCGACTTGAGAATGGTCCAGGACGGACCGAAACGTCGTCGTCCCTTCAACTTCTAGTGTGGGGTCTGGTCAACATTTACCAACCCTACAACCAGCCACAAAACCATCTACTAACACTGCCTCGAACCAAACCCATCTACTACCACAGTCACAACCCCAACCAAGACTGCAATCAGTCACAACCATTTACGAACACTGCCATCAGTCACAGAAACATGTCATCTACCAACATTGTCAACAACCATAGCTATCTACCTAACTGCCACAACCACATACAACCGTCTACCAGCACTGCCACCAATCACATCGTTCTACCAACACTGCCACCAACAACAAACATACATCAACACTGCCACTCACCACAGCCATCTACCAACACTGCCACCAACCACAATCATCTACCAACACTGCCACCAACCACAATCATCTACCAACACTGCCACCAGCCATAACCATTTACCCGCACAACCATCAGCCACACAACCATCAAACAGCACTTCCACCAACTACAGCCAATAAGGAGCCGGTCGGCCGAGCGGACAGCACGCTGGAATTGTGATCCTGTGGTCCTGGGCTCGATCCCAGGCGCCGGCGAGAAACAATGGGCAGAGTTTCTTTCACCCTATGCTCCTGTTACCTAGCAGTAAAATAGGTACCTGGGAGTTAGTCAGCTGTCACGGGCTGCTTCCTGGGGGTGGAGGCCTGGTCGAGGACCGGGCCGCGGGGACACTAAAGCCCCGAAATCATCTCAAGATAACCTCAAGATAGCCATCAACTACCACTGTCACAAGCACAACCATCTTCCAAGACTGCCACAGCTACAACCATTTACCAACACTACCATCAGTCAAAATAACAATCTTCTAACACTGTTATCAACCAAAGCTATCAACTACCACAGTCACAACCACAACAACATTCCAACACTGCCACCAACAACAACCATTTACCAACACAACCACCAGCCACAACCACCAACAAACTCTGCCACCAACCACAGCCATCTACTGCCACCGCCATAACCATAACCATATAACCACACTGCCACCAGGCTGTTACGAACCCGATTCCATCGTCGGAGCACGGAGCAACAACGTCAGTGCCATCTGTGAGTCCGCTCCCGAAACCCCCCACAACAACGGACGACGCCATCTAGGGGTGGCAGGAAGATGCCAGCAAGAGGCGCTAGATTCCTGTACTAGTCAGCTCGAGATGTCGCTGTTGCTGACCTCCAGTGAGGTGGCGCCTAGAAAATCAGAGCCATCTGTTGTAGGAGGAGTTGTATGTCTATGTCAGAGTCCGTAAGTGATGTTTCCTAGTGTCCCATGTACTGATCAGTGTACATGGGTTCAGTACACTGTGGATGCAGACGTGTCTGCATCCACAGAGCTCGACGTAGGACTGCTGTGGTACGAGGACAGTCAGTCTACCCAGAGTAGCCAATATCTCTCTATTCCATTCTGCTTTATGGAAGCAGTGAGCCACCGACGAAGAAGAAGAACTGTGTAGTGTTCTACTGTCTGCCTGTGAAGTTGCAGTGACGGAATTCGGCGTATCCCGGGACTGGCTAGCGGAAGAGAAGACTGACAGTAAGGTGCTACGGAGGAGTGTAACTAGCGAGTTGCAAGAAGCTCCTGCCAAGGGTTAGCTACCCTTGTATTTGCTCATAAAGAGGCCCAGCAGCGCGAGGCTGATGTTCTCTGCCAGCACCAGACTGGAGAGTGATTGTGGGCGTTCATAGGGAGCACCTAGTGAGACTGTGTATAGGCTGGCCCATGGCTAGGGTAGACTCATTGGTGTTTCCCAGTACTGGTTGAGGACGGTACTGTGCGTTGAGGAAACACGGAAGCTCACAAGACTGCATCGATTGACCATCGAGGAGCGCTTAGTGTCCTATGAGAGAGACACTTGTGTATATATTAAGTGTAGTAATACTTCCTTCAGGATTATATATAAGGTGATGGGAAAGTGATTCAATGTGAATATATTGATAATTGATGAAGTGTCGTATTCAATGCACCCCCCCCCCTTTGTGTTTTACTTGCATTACCGAACTCACTCCTTGAAAGCCACTACTAACTTGGGACCGGATACCAGAACTTTAGTTCCACCAGCAAAGAACCCGGTTGCGACCCATTGTGGCCGTAACACAGGCACAACTATCTACCAAGACTGCCACCTGCCACAACTATTTACCTCCACTACCATCAGCCACATAACCATCAAACAACACTGCCACCAACCGCAGCCATCAACTACCACTATCACAACTACATCCATCTACCAACATTGCCACCAACAACAACCATTTTGGGTTTCGGTATATTAGGGAGCCGGTCGGCTGAGCGGACAGCACACTGGACTTGTGATTTTGTGATCCAAGCGCTTGTTATCCAAGCGCCGGCGAGAAACAATGGGCAAAGTTTCTTACACCCTATGCCCCTGTTATCTAGCAGTAAAATAGGTACCTGGGGTTGTCAGCTGTCACGGGCTGCTTCCTGGGGGTGGAGGCCTGGTCGAGGACCAGGCCGCGGGGACACTAAAAGCCCCGAAATCATCTCAAGATAACCATCTACCAACACTACCACCAGCCACAACAATCTAATAACACTGCCACCAGTCACAACTATTTCCAACACTGCCACCAGCTACACAACCATCTACCAACACTGCCAACAAGGGCCGCTGGTTCCTCCTAGTTAAAAACGTTAAAACCAATAAAGGGTAACCGACTGGTTCTCACACTAAATTTAACTTTGATGTGTGGCGCTATGAATTGAGATTCGAATTTCCCAAGAACAGCCGTCATTAAAAAAGATCACATTTACAGATAATCGTATAAAGCAGAACTTGGGTGGAAAAGAATGGTTGAAGGTTTGACATCAATGACCGTTTTCTATAACAAAACAATTTATTAACAAGAGACTAAACTACAACAACATTGAGTTTACGTTACGTTAATGTCCATCAAGTGGCACTATAACAACAGCTACTAAATAACCATGAAATAGCAACGACTCCGGTCCATTGCTGTGCGGCTGCATACTGAACTAACCTGAACAAAGTTGTGCCCACTGACGACGCAATATTGCAAACAAATATTCACAAGACTAAGTTTACACAACAGTGAGTGATTCGTTACGTTACTCTCCATCCAGTGGCACTTGCAAGACAGCTATTCGCACTGCGGGCTGATTAAATAAACTAACTAAACAATGGTGCCCACTGATGATGCAAAGCTTGCAATCAATACTGTCACGGCTTCACGGTGACCAAATGCTATAATCACAATCTTACGGGTCCTCCAACCCTCCAGGCGAGACACCCTAGTAACTTGGCGGGTAGTCCAACACTGACTCCCCCTATCATAACCTAATGTGAACACTATTTGCAACTCCCTGCAAGAATTTGCAAATATAAACAAAGCTAGGTAAGGTGGGATTCTGAGACACTTCTCCAGTAATCCCCAAGTTACCTTACTCTCGTCTCCAGACGATAAATCAAAGAAATTGCCTTAATCAATTACGAAAATTAATTATGTGATTAATTACGTTAATTGACTGTCAACAGCAGTCAGCAACACAGTACTTCTACGTTAATCACCAACACTTGTTTCCTATAACAAGTCAACTTGTTAACAATAACTCAAAGTCTCTTAAATTACATCACACTTGACTACTTCAAGCATTCGAATAATTCCTAATTAATGTCAAACGGACTATTAGTTAAATCCCAATCGAGTTACGTTTGGGAAGATTACCGTGCGCGATGAGTAATGAAGATAACACGTCGATTAACGGGGGTGGAGGTGGCAGACATGCCACCTCCACCTGGGGATTAACTCTCCACAATATTGCTGCTCCTAGACTAATTTTTGGCGGGTAAGGGAAACTCAAAGATGCCTGTCTCCGCCCCTTGACTTGACCAATCAGAGCATAGCCGGCACAGCCTAAGGTGCCACTCCAAATCACAGCCTCTCGTGCACAAAACGTCACTCAAGGCTGAGGTGCCTCGACGAATCACAGACGAGATGCCTTAAGGCGTCCCATGACGTCACAAGGTGGCATAGGTGGGGGAGGCGACGTTCACCCCTCTGTCTCCCCACCCCTCATGAAACTGTTGGCTACGAGTTCAAGTACTGTGAAGGTAGTCGCGACGTGGTATGACAACGGGGTGATATAATACTATACGTAATAGCCCACCTTGAGCTGTAGTCCTTGGGGAAGGCAGGTGAAGCAAATCTAGGCTTCTCAGGAAGGATAGGGTAGAGGAAGACAAAGCCTCTTTAGTAATCATAGTATCACATACCCTAAGTGCAAGTGGTGTCTGGTGGGCTTCGTCCACGTTGTGTCACGTGCAGTTCATCTCTGGGCTCCCTCTCTCGACCTGCGCGGGAAGACTGCGCGGTCGCCGTCCACCAATCAGGGCACAGTCCTGCCTACACTATGAAATGTCTCCTTTGGCGGGCACTTTGCTTGTGGTTCCCTCCACACTCCTCCCGTCCTTATAGAACAATGGGTATACTAGAGGGAAAATGTTTCACTATCTATAACATATTTTATTGTGGAAAAAGTCTTCACCAGCTCCACACTAGAGGTTGTAGCTGCAAACAAGGCCACAAAAGAGAACATTTCTGGTCTTACCAATGGGTCCTATTCCAATTATTACCCGTATTAACTTTGTACACTGGTACACAAATTGTTTCAACCCCCATACACTACACCATATTTTTTGTTGTTGTTTTCTTTGCCCTTATGGCTCACACCGAGGACATGCATACTCTGGTTTAGACCGTACACTCGCCAGAGTCACTCCCACACAGACCCCATGGAACCACTCCGCGCACATATCACATTGTACCATTAATTTTCTATCGTGTGGTTGCCGACACACACACACAGTAAAGGTCCTTGTATGGCACTCCCACTGGGTCCTGAACCTGTGACATATGCCGTTTAAACGTCTCAATCCAGCTGGGCCAGGAACGGTCCTTGCACTTCTTCAGTCTATCGTGATTTGCTGTGATATTGTCATTCTGGAGCTTGACCCTGAATAAATAAGATGAGAACTTGTGGATGATGATGCCTGGGCCCTTCCACTGTGGTGAGAGCTTCCGGCACTGCTCCTTCACTTGTGCCATATCTAGCAGGTAAACCAGGTCACCTCTTTCATAGACCTGTAGCCGTTCCCGTAGATCATAATCTCTCTTCATTCGTTCCGGATTTGTAGATAGAGACTTCCATGCCAATCCATGCGCCTTCTCAATTTCCCTCTGCAAATTTTCTAAGTAAGGTACTGCATCTGATTGAAGTTGCACCTCCCGGGGATACATTAAATCTATGGACTGGTTGGTTTCCCGACTGAGCATTAACTTGTTGGGAGTGAAGCCGGTATGTCGGTTCACACACGACCTGCTATGTGTTGAATATAGGTGTCCCAGCTGTCATGTTGGGAACTGGCATAACACCAAAATGCATCCATGATGGTTCTGTTATACCTTTCCACCTGCCCATTCGCCGACGGTCGGTAGGCGGTAGTACGGGCCTTGTGGATGTGCATCAATTCACAGAGTTTAGTAAACAAGTCACTTTCAAAATTCCTGCCCTGGTCAGTGAAGATCTCGAACGGATACCCGAACCGGGTGAAGAACCCATCGAGTGCTGCTCTGGCAGTATCCTTTGCAGTCTAGGACGGTAATGGCACACACTCAATCCATTTAGTGAACTGATCTACCATCACCAGGAGATATTCGTTGCCTCTCTGAGTCTTAGGCAATGGTACCAAAATGTCCAAGTGTATCCTTTCCATTGGTGTACCTGCATGGTACTTAAGCAACTCGTGCCTGCTGGTCTTGGATGCTTTTTTGTTCACACTACAGTGGCAGCATGATGCCACATAGTTCACAACATCCGTTGATAGCCCATACCAAAAGTACCTTGATCTGACCCGCACCATTGTGCGATTTTTGCCCTGGTGGCCCATATCAGGTATATCGTGGCATAGATTCAATACCTTCTGCCTCAGGCTGGTGGGTATATACAAAAGTTTCTGGGCAGCTCCCCCCCCCCCGATCTACTTTGTGCCACCAACAGAGGCCATTTTTCATGAGAAAGGCCTCTTTGTTTAACCAGTAGTATTTTGTGGCGGGGCTGGTTCCAAACAGATCACCGTCTGCTGGCTGACTGCCTCCCACCCATTCTCTTACCATTCTCATGTGCGGATCTCTCTCTGTCTGTCCTATAACTTGAGTAAATGCAATCCTAATCTGTCCGCAGTTGTTCTGGTGATAATCTTAACACTCACTGCTTCCGGGACAATTGCATCCTCCTCCTTATCCAATGTCTCTGCTGGCTCCCTTCGGGCATCGTCACCAGGATCCCATGGGAAGACAGCCAAGTTGGAATCTTCCGACCACCAATCTTGAATAGGGGCCATAGCGCTCACCTGTCTAATCGTCCCCCGGATCTGAACATTACATGCACATCTGAACGACCCCGTAGCCAGTGGGACAACGTCATTTACCGTCTCCTGGAAGATCGCCCAGTTCTGATGTGCCCTGCGACAATATGGACATCCTCCACACAGCAGGTCCTGCACTGGAATGTCCTGGCGACAGTGGGCACATGCTTGTTGAGCGCCTCCCTCCCTGGATAAAGAGTCTGCATTGTTGTGTTTTTTCCTGCTCCGTGTTGGATTTTTAAATCAAATTAGTTCAGCTCCTCCAGCCAACGTGCTAATTGGCCCTGGAGGTTCTTAAACCTAATCAGCCAGAACAAACTGCCGTGGTCAGTGCCACGGCAGTTTATTCTTGGGGCGGTAAAAGGCCGCCCCAAGAGATAGTGCCGAAAAAGACTGGTAAACCTGACTACTGCCAATAACTTTTTCTTAGTGGTGCAATACCTTCTCTGTTATGGAGTCAATGCAAATCTGGCATAAGCAATTACCTTTTCTTGCTTTTCTTGAACCTGTAGCAGTTCCACTCCTATCGCCCAGTCGGAGGCATCGGTGTCCAGGACGAAGGGGTCATGTCCATTAGGTAATCCCAGGACCGGAGCTGTAGTTAAGGCCGTTTTGATAACTGTAAAGGCCTCCTGATGCTTGTCTCCCCATTCGAATCTGTTTCCGCCGGTCAGTGCATACAGGGGTGTGGCTAACTCTGCGAATCCCTTTATGAAGGCCCGGTGGTAGTTGGCCAGTCCCAAGAATCTTTCCACGTCCTTGAATGACCCAGGAGTCTGCCATTTCACCACTGTGTCTATCGCCTCTTTCCCCAGTTCTAGTCCCGCCCTACTAACCATCCTTCCCAGGAACTCAACCCGCTTCTTGAAGAGGGCACATTTTTGTGGTTTCAGGCGTAAACCATAGGTACTGAATCTCTCAAATACCTGTGCTAGGTTGGAGAGGTGACTCTGGAATGAATGGCCCAGCACTAGGATGTTCCAAGAAAGCTAGCACAATTTCCCAATTTAGCTCCCGTAATACCAAATTCATAACCCTAGCGTAGGTAACTGGAGCATTACAGAGACCAAAGGCTCCGAAGAAGATATTCAAACATAGCAAAAGAAGATCGAAAGAAGACGGCATTCATCACCTAGTACGGACTGTTCGAATTCAAGACAGCATTCATCACCAAGTACGGACTGTTCGAATTCAAGAAAATTCAAGGAGACCAAAGGCTCTGATTTTCTTGAATTCGAACAGTCCGTACTTGGTGATGAATGCCGTCTTGAATTCGAACAGTCCATACTTGGTGATGAATACCGTCTTCTTTCAATCTTCTTCTATGTTTCTTGAATTCGAACAGTCCGTACTTGGTGATGAATGCCGTTCTTGAATTCGAACAGTACGTACTTGGTGATGAATGCCGTCTTCTTTCAATCTTCTTCTGCTATGTTGATCTGATAGTAGGCCGAGTTGACATCTAGCTTGCTAAACCATTCATTTCCCGCCAATGTGTCTAGGCACTCATCGATTAGGGGGAGTGGGTACACGTCCTTAATGGTGCGAGAGTTCAGTTCCTGATAGTCTACACACCACTGATCTGACGCATCCCTCTTCCTTACCAGGACTGGTGCCGATGCCCACTCAGATACTGATGGTTGGATGATGCCCGCGTCGAGCATGCGCTGAAGGTGTCCTTTCTCCTCCTGTGCAAAGCATGCTTGTGTTCGTCGTATGTTTTGCTTCTTGGGTCTTGCATTACCCGTGTCGATGTGGTGAGATACCTCCTTGAACGATGCCCGGTCAAATTCACTAGCAGCAAAAATGTTCTGAAATTTCCACAACAGGTGGGTTAGTTGGCTCGCCTGTTCTGCTGTCAATGTTTCTTCGACGTCCTGTACCATGGTCATCATATAAGGAGGTAGTTTGAACTAGGTTTCGCTTGGTACCTTCCCCATTGCCCTTGCTGCCACCGCCGGGCACGGCCCCGGTAGAATTTCTCATACTGCCTCTGCATTGGCCACATGCATCTGCCTCTTTAATGTAATATTCTGCCCCATTACATTGAGTATACATACCTTCAGGGTTCCTCCCTTCTGATGGAGCGTGCGAACCACTGGCACCCGCCCAAAGTATGCCCCCTAACACTGGGGCATACTTTTGTACATTCACATTTGACCTTGGCCACTGAATGTGGTGGGATAACAGTGTATTGGGACACCGCTACTTTAGCGATGAACTGGTCTAGGTTAGGGTTAGGCTCTTCTTTCTTCTCCAACTGCATGGGGATCACCTGTCCATGTAATATCATCTGAGACTTATCCAGGACTATACTGACATCGTGTCTTTTCATGAAATCAAGCCCTAGCAACATGTTATCTGCAATGGGCACCACATACACTCCCACAGTGTATTCCCGTCCCACAACAAGTAAGGGGATGGGGCCCACCAGCGTTCCCGTAAGGTGCATACGTTTCCCCGCCGTGCTTAAGGTTATGTGTTGTATCACCTGAGGTGGTGGGTTCAGCTGTTGGTGGATCTCCTGGGAGATAATGGTGACCTCGGCCGCTGTATCCACTATCGCTTTGATCTTCAAATCCCCGATCTGGACTGGAATCCAAACATAGAGCCGGATCTGAGCTCTCTGATAGTTATTTGATCTCTTTCCCTGACCTGCCCTTCCGTGTCCGACGTCCCCTGGCTCGCCCCTATCTTGTTCTCCCCAGGGGAGACCTCGTCCGCTAGCCGAGTGAGCCTGGCCTCCTGGTCTAATTCGTTCTCGTCCGAGGCTGAGTTTGAGTCAGGGTCATCTCGGCCAACTCTACTGATAAAATCTTCCCTATCTCCAAATAGCTTGACCATCTTATGCATCATGCGATTGTAATCGATGGATGGCTCTCTATCCAGTAAGCGATTGTAAAAATCACTCACCTTACCCTTGAGGCATCACCTTAACTGAGTCAATGATGTAGGCCCACTCCAGTCCTTTTCCAAGGCATATGATGTGAAACGGCAGTAGAAGGTGGCCCAGTCTGACTTCCCGTCATAATCCAACACTCGAGGTGGTGTGTGGAAGGTCTCTCTCTGCTGGCGATAACCTGCTCGCATGCTGCGGGATAGGGAAGCATCCGAATCGGAAGTCCGGGAGCTGTTTGACGAGTGTCGAGCTGGCCGTCTCCTTAATCGAGCCGATCGATGGTGGGGAGCACTCCCCTGCCGAGCACCTTGCGGGCAGCCAGCCCTGGAGTAGGCCGGTGACTGCAGCCGGCGTCTGGGCCGTCTGCCACTGGCAGCACCCCCAGAAGGATTGCGGGCACTTGTTTCGCTGGACGAAGATGATGAACGGCTTCCCACCCGCGGACCTGAAGGCCTGGAGCCCTGTACGGACCCACCTCAAAAGATATAGCAGCCAACAAATCGGGTGTGGTCCGAAGTGGTTGATATCGTAAATGTTGTTCTCCGTAATCACTCGGGCACGCCGTAACTTGACAATTCGAGCGGCCATTGTGTCACCTACACCAGGTAGCAACATCAGGTCAGTAGCCGATGCAGAGTTTATCTTGATTAAAGCCATGATGCTGGTGTCGAAAACTAAAGCTTAAATATATCGTGCCAAATGTGTGCCCACAGGTAGGTTACAGCCCAGAGAAACCTGTACACTAAGTCAGATAACGGGGCAAGCCTGGTAATAAGCCTTAGATCTGGGGCCAGACACCTGACATATGTATTGTACCATACAAAAAAAAATAAACACCAATGGTCAAAATTAATGTCCAAAAATCCAATGTTCAAAAATAAGAATAAATGTTCCACAAAGAAAAATAAGCACTGCACAGTCAATAATGTAAATAATGGAAGCAGGTGGATCTTAAGCAAAATAAACACCGCACATTTAATTGGGACTTGAATCACTTGAGGCTTAGACACAAAAAATTGGGCACTTACTGTACTTGAAAAACTAGAAAATCTTAAGATATAGCAGTCACTCCGAGGAACTAAATTCAGATTATCAAGCTGGAAAAGCAATGTGCCTAATTTTCCTAAACACTGGGATAAGGGGTTTCAAAAACACTTCTTTCAGGTGAACGTAGGGGAACTTCTTGGTACAGTGCAGGGCGGATCACCGTCCACCTTAAATCTGGTAGGAAAACAAATTCACTGGCTTTCTTGACATATATGTCTCCCTGGACCCAAACATCTGAAGAAAGACTATAACAGGTACGTCTAGTTAACAGTAGAAACGATAAAGTAACAGACCTGTAGCAAGCACCCTGCAGAGCTGAAGCCAGCGTCGCTGTAGTAAACACACTGGAGACGGATGCGCTCAGGAACGATAGCCTTAAATCCTCCGCGAGCGGATACGTAAAGAATAACACAACAGAACACAACCCTCTACATCCACTGCTACCAGCCATAACCATCTACCAACGCAGCCAGTAACCACAACCATCTACTAACACTGCCACCAGAACATTCTAACAACACTGCCTCTACCTCAATCATATATCAACACTGCAACCAGCTATAACCATCTACAAACATTACCACCAACAACAGCTATCTACTACCACTGCCACAACAATAACCATTTACCAACACAGCCACCAGCAACTACCACATGGCCACCATTAACACAGCCATATCATCTACCAACACTGCCATCAGCCACAACCATCTACCAACACTGCCACTAACCATATCCATCTACCAACACTGCCACAAGACATGCAAATCTACCAACATTGCCACCAACCCAACAGAAATGTCATCTACCAACACTGTCACAAACAACAGCTATCTACCAACATTGTCACAACAACACACAATAATCTACCAACATTGCCACCAACAACAACCTACTTCCACTGCAACCAACCACAACCATCTACCAACACTGCCATCAACAACAATCTTCTACCAACCCCAACCATCTACCACCACTGCCACAACCACATACTAACACAGCTACCACAAAACTATTTACCAACACTGCTACCAGCCAAAAAGCCATGGCAGCTACCAATACTGTCACCAACGTCAGCTATCTACCAATACTGCAATCAAACACAACAATCAACAAACACTACCACCAACCACATTCGTCTATTACCACTGTCACAACAACAAACATTCTACCAACACTGCCATCACCCACAACTATCTACCAACATATCACCAGCCACAGCCATCTATTACCACTTTCACACTTCAACCATATACCAACACTGCTTCCAGCAACTCAACCATCTACAAACACTGCCCCTAACGACAGCCATCTACTACCACTACCACAACTAACAACCATATAACAACATTGCCACCAGCCATGGCATCTACCAACACTCTCATCAACCTCATCTATCTACCAAGACTGCCACTACCACACAATACCATCTACCAACACTGCAACTAACAACAACCTTCTACTGCTACTGCCACCAGCCACAACCATATTCCAACACTGTTACTAACCACAACCATATGCCAACACTGTTACTAACCACAACCATATGCCAACACTGTTACTAACCACAACCATATGCCAACACTGTTACTAACCACAACCATATGCCAACACTGTTACTAACCACAACCATCAACCAACACTTCTACTAATAACAACAATCTACCAACACTGCTACCAATACAACCATCGACAAACCTACTGCCACGAACCACAGTCATCTACTACCACAACCATATACCAACAATACCACCAGCAACAACCACCTACCATCACTGCCGGCACGAGACCACTGGAACATTATCTAACACAGTGCACAGTTACAAACCCATTAAGATTTCAACTTAGATTCAACAGAGCAGAAGTTGTTAAACACATATGGCAAAATCTTACTGAAGCGACCATATGAGTCATAAATACTCAAACTCCGCCCAAGAAAAACAGAAACAAGCAACACTTAGTGGGCCAGCCAGAGGCTTAGGGCCCGCCCAGTGGGCCAGCCAGAGGCTTAGGGCCCGCGCGGGAATATCCCTGCAAAAAAAAAAAAAAAAACTGCTAGCACCCAGACAGCCTTGGCATGTACCAACAATGTCACCAACCACAGCTCTCTACCAACACTTCCGCTAGCAACACAATCATCTGCCAACACTGCCACCAGATACAACCATCTGCCAACACTGCCACCAGCCACAACCATCTGCCAACACTGCCACCAGCCACAACCATCTGCCAACACTGCCACCAGCCACAACCATCGACCAACACTGCCACCAGCCACAACCATCTGCCACAAGCCACAACCTGGTTGATACCTGGTTGATACCTGGTTGATGGGGTTCTGGGAGTTCTTCTACTCCCCAAGCCCGGCCCGAGGCCAGGCTCGACTTGTGAGAGTTTGGTCCACCAGGCTGTTGCTTGGAGCGGCCCGCAGGCCCACATACCCACCACAGCCCGGTTGGTCCGGCACTCCTTGGAGGAATAAATCTAGTTTCCTCTTGAAAATGTCCACGGTTGTTCCGGCAATATTTCTTATGCTTGCTGGGAGGACGTTGAACAACCGCGGACCTCTGATGTTTATACAGTGTTCTCTGATTGTGCCTATGGCACCTCTGCTCTTCATTGGTTCTATTCTACATTTTCTTCCATGTCGTTCACTCCAGTACGTTGTTATTTTACTGTGTAGATTTGGTACTTGGCCCTCCAGTATCTTCCAGGTGTATATTATTTGATATCTCTCTCGTCTTCTTTCTAGTGAGTACATTTGGAGGGCTTTGAGACGATCCCAATAATTTAGGTGCTTTATTGCGTCTATGCGTGCCGTATATGTTCTCTGTATTCCCTCTATTTCAGCAATCTCTCCTGCTTTGAAGGGGGAAGTGAGTACTGAGCAGTACTCAAGACGGGACAACACCAGTGCCTTGAAGAGTACAACCATTGTGATGGGATCCCTGGATTTGAAAGTTCTCGTAATCCATCCTATCATTTTTCTGGCTGTCGCAATATTTGCTTGGTTATGCTCCTTAAACGTTAGGTCGTCAGACATTATTATTCCCAAATCCTTTACATGCTGTTTTCCTACTATGGGTACATTTGATTGTGTTTTGTACTCTGTATTATGTTTAAGGTCCTCATCGGCTGCCAACGATGGTGGCTGCCAACCATCGACCAACACTGCCACCAGCCACAACCATCGACCAACACTGCCACCAGCCACAACCATCGAACAACACTGCCACCAGCCACAACCATCGACCAACACTGCCACCAGCCACAACCATCGAACAACACTGCCACCAGCCACAACCATCGACCAACACTTCCACCAGTTGCAACCATCTTCCAACACTGCCACCAGCAACAACTATCAACCAACCCTGCCACCAACCCCAACCTTCTACTGATACTGCAACCAACCACAAACATCTACCAACACTGCCGCCCCGAACCACAACCATCTACCAACTCTGCCACCAACAACTTTTTATCTCTCACTAAATTTAATAAAGATAATTATATATACCTGATAATTTCAATAAATAATAACTAGAATTAATGTTTTAACACTTTCTGCAGCCTGGTGCGCGCTCCCCACATGGGCCGAGCATTTCCCGGGAGCGCGCACCCAAACTAAAATGTGCATACTCTTTTTAATTTTTCACACTTAAATTATTGTGCTACGTCGTTAATTTTGGTATCAAATTGTTCGCAATAGAATTCACAAAAGGTATATATGCTATAAGAACAAGAAATACGGCGTGCCACCCGCAACAAACCCACAAATCGGCCAAGCGTTACCCGTGAGCAAGCAAACGGACTAAAATGTTTATTCCCTTTTCAATTGTTATCACCGAAATTATCGTGCTACGTCCTTCAATTTGGTATCAAATTGTTCCAAATAGAATGCTCTAAAGGGATATATGTATATTAGATCAAATGGAAGAACAACATTACCAATGCATTATTTGTGACACATCATTCATTTTTGTGTTGCTTCCTTCATATAAGTGTTTTTACCACAATAGCATATGTATACAAAATAAAAAATGTGTGTATTTACCACCCAATGAAGTTTGTAGAGCACGAGTTGAGCATTAGGTTGACCTACTCCTGTGGGACATTTGGGGCTTGACTCTATTTATTTAATTATTAAAGTAATGAAATCAATTACGAAGGACCACCCGCTTTTATAGTAAAGAGGGAAACTAATAAAATGTGATCATTAGAAATTCCTGTAAGAACCAGTGACTATGGATAAATATTAGGAAATATAATCACTTGAATAATTAATGGGCTGTATAAATAATTTACTTGAATCAAAGCCTCAAACACCTACATTGGGGGGTTATTGCTAGAACTTCATATATGTCTAGGAACTAGTGTGGTTCGTGCACCAGTTCATTGTGTAATAATCTAATCTTAAGACCAATTAAAGAATCAATAGAAAATTTGTCACCAATAAGAATATAGATCATGAATATCAGAAATTAATCATTATAATAAACACGTATTATCTCCAGTGCTCACAGCATTCCATAAATGACAATCAAATACTGATAATTTGAATAATCAAAGAAATACGAAAAGTCTTATCTTGAAGACGTTTTCAAAGACATCAGTTACGAATCATCCTCGAGATCTCCGGAATTCCTCGTAGAACACTGGGAGATG
Source organism: Procambarus clarkii (assembly GCF_040958095.1). NCBI lineage: Eukaryota > Metazoa > Arthropoda > Malacostraca > Decapoda > Cambaridae > Procambarus > Procambarus clarkii. The sequence goes on along the minus strand of NC_091239.1, from coordinate 6,895,760 downwards.
AATAACAAGGGTAAAGTAACAGCTCGTGGAATTCCTCACACGCGAGCTGTAAATTAAGGGATATTACGTAGCAATGTACTAGGCTACTAAATATCTGTATTCAAGAAATTGGGAATAAAATGAATTTAGAATACTAACATGTGGTTATTTTATGTCGCTCGACGTGACGACAAGCTACCCTGCTATATACAATCTCTAATGATGCATCAAAAGGGAGTTATATAAGTACTCAGCTAATAGGGCACTGTATAAGTTGAAGCTTGCCGAAACTCGCGTCCCAGGCTCTAGCGTCACAATGGCGAACACGTGGTGGCTAGCTTGGCTTGGATGTCGACGCGCTTATTTGGCCAGTCACGATGGATCACGTAGAACAAATTAACTAGTTCCGGGCTGAATGTCAGGTTAAATCTTGCTGACAATTCACCACTATGTATCCTAGACTCTGACACCAAACAAGTTGCTCAATTTCGCAACAAGTCTTCACGCCGCACACTGGCGACTTCTCCTCGAGCTGGAGTCCACCACAACAATGGCTTCTCCCTTTCCCCGGCGTCTCGCATTCGCCACAGAAATTATTTATCACGAATAATATTATTTCACGCAGTTGTGGCTAAAATGCTTTGATAAAGACTGGGTTCTAATTCTAGGGAGCTAAATATTATTATTTTCTCGTCTTACGATGGTAAACGAGAAATGGAGATGATTTTAGTTCTCTCCATGGCATTCACGCGTGACGTTAAATTTATTACCTAATAACAATTATAACCAAAAACTCTCGATTTGGCATTATTTGGGAGTTATGTTATCGGTAAATAATTATCACACGGAATACTGATGTTTTTAGAGAATCACACTCAATTCTCTAACACACTGGATATAAATGTGTTTAGCTTGGTAGAATCTGACGCAATACTGGCGTTTGGTTACGTAAGAATTCCAGCATTATTGTACAGCTACAATTATTAGTTCAAATAAACTCTACTGTTAGTTAATTTTAGTTACTACAGTAATTAGTAGATTTTAGTAATAATTAATAATAATACAGCAGTATTGTATTAGTGTTGGAAATTTCCAACAACTCCACCTGCTCCAGGAAAAGGTTTCCTGAAGTTTCTCAACCCATATTTTATAGGTGGAGTGGAGGGGGGTGGTAAACATTTTTGCTTAGCCACCTAGTATGTCCTCTTGTGATGGTATGTGCCGTAGTACGGTTCAGCACACAGTGACACACCACACGACTTGCACTTATACTTGGTGTCCTTCCTTTTACCATACTTGTAGCAAACACGACAATTCAGACCTTTCTCGATGCGAATTGGGGAATGGTTCAAGCTCCTGTACAGACGTTTTGGTTTATCCACAATACGAGGGTTTCTCCAAGCAGCAGCACCAGAAGGAGTAATCTGGCTCTCGTCTTCTGAGTAAGATGATGAATTTACAATTCGTGGTGAAGATGGGAATAGTGGCAGCCTCACACGTGATGGTCCAGGTGTTGTAACATTGTCGCCAGTAGATCTGCTCTCATGTACATCACGAGCATGTATGATGTTGTCATTTTGGAGTGGCCAATTCTTAGGCTACAAATTCAGTAGTGACGAAATGATCACTTCGTGGAAATTATCAGGGGGGCTGGGGGTTTGGGGTTTTATATACAATGACACCTTGGTTATTTGAACCAGCCTCATACTAGCTTACCGTCGAACAGAGACCCCAACCACTTCCTGAGAGGAAAATGACCGACAACAGCAACCACACTTCTGCTGCGATCAGTCGACCAGCAACGGACACTGGACTGCTTGCAATTATTAAGGAGATCACCCTGGTAAGCGTCTGGTTCTGGGAGAGGGATTCAGCGTCACCTTTATTCAGGGGTGCGGCTCACACTGGCTAGTTGTCATGAGTACACACCCGCTCTCGAGCTGCCGACGTGACTCCCCGCACTCTCCTTACTCTGGAATGATCTCTCAATCCCCCTTAGTTTTAGTCTACTATCACCCAGGTTTTAGCTATGTGTGTGTCTCTCTCTCTCTCTCTCACTAGCTTTCTGGGACACCTCACCAGGACAAGGGCAAAGCCAGCTAACTCCCTCAAGTAGTGTAGCTCCCTACACTACTTGGGGATTCACTATGTCCATGGAGTTCCACTCCTCACTGGAAGTCCTATCCACCTTGCAGTTTAGCTCCCACTATGAGTTTCAGCTCACACTTGGAGTTCAGCATACACACCTCCTCTGGTACGAAGTTCCTTCACTAACTTTTCTCACACAAAATTTTGCAGTTCTCCCACACAAATGTTGTAGTTCTCCCACACAAACCTTGTTACGAACCCGGATCCAGCGTCTGAGCCTGGAGCAGTGACAACCACGCCATCTGTGGGTCAGCTCCCGAAACCCCCGCCAAACAGACGACGACACCTGGTGAGGACAGCGTGTACTGGCCTCGAGGACCAGTTTCCAGTCTGGTTCAGCGCTCAACACCGCCGCTGCTGACCTCTGGTGAGGTGGTGCCCAGACACCACCGCCATCTATGGAGTGGATACGTCAGGTGTTTGTGCCTGAGTCCGTAAGTGAGGTGTTTTAGTGTGTTCCAGTCATTGATGACGTGTCTGTTTACAGAGTCGACCTGGGACCGCTGTGTTGAAGGTTGAGTCAGTCTACCCGAGGCAGCCAGTCTCCATACCTTGAACCTTGCTGCAGCTGTTGTGAAGTCGTCCCCCCGGAAGAACACTGTGGTGTGTTAGCCTGCCAGTGGAGTGGCAGTAAAAGGATTTACCCGGGACCGACTGTTGGAGACGATCATCCACTGGGGTACGGAAGACAGAAGAGTGATTTGTGGTGTCACACGAGGCTCCTGTCTAGGGCGTTCCCCTTTTATCGTTCGTGGAGTGGCCGTACCAGCCTTGTTGGCTCAGAACCTGCCAGCAGACCAGCTGGACGTGTGGTTGACGGCCTCCACGGCGGTGCCCCCAGTGGACATGTGTTTTGGCTGACCTGTGGCCAGGGTAGGCTCAACTTCTTTGGAGAATTCGTTAGGAGGCCACGAAGAAAGCACCAAGGACTCGGCACCGAGAGTTATGGCACCAGCGTCTTCAGCAGAAGACATCGATTGTGGATTAATCCCCTTGTAAAGTGTTAATACCCCTCCCCCTTGTGCACTCTTTTATTTTATATATTTAATCGGTGATGGTAATAATTATAATGTTAAGTTCTTAGCTTTCTTTCCCTACTCCCTTTAAGTTACTTGCGTCACGGATCTCATCCCTTGATAGCCACTACTGGCTTGGGAATGGATATATATATCTTCCTCTAACAACATCAGAGTAAGGACCCCGTTGCGTCCCGAGAGGGCCGTAACAAACCTGCAAATCCATCATCATGCCATAATAAATGTTTTCCTAACAAAACATAATTAAAAGTATTTACAGAAAATAAAACTCTTCCATCCGACATCTCTTTAAACACTAATGTGTTACCATGATTGTCCTCCCCATCCTGGATAAGTCCACACTGGGAACATGTCTTGACACGTTGCTGGGGTCGCCGCCCTGGGCGCAAAGCTGGGGGCCTCTGCCCCTCAGTCAGCATTTGACCTTCGACGAGGAAGATAGACAACCACTATAACAACTGCTACAAGGGCTTACCGCAGAATTCGTAGCTCGAGGGCGTTCAACTCTGGCCCTCCAAGATGGCGTCCTCTAAGACGTCCAACAAAGTTTCTTTAAGACGGCCTCACAGCTCTTCTGTTCCTGACTTGAGTACACAGTCGCCCAGCAGGCTCCACAACAGAAACGCCTGCTTACTTCCTTCCTCTTGAAGAAGCAACACAATTAGAGTTCCACAAAGGCACGACCGACACACATTTCTAGGTCGCCTCTAATTAATAAAAATCACAGAGAAATGGAGTACTAAGTTCCCAACAGCTCCCTCACACTTGCAAACAGGTAGCCTTCGCTCCACCACTAACACAGGGAAATATATTCTCCCTTTTCCAGGAGAATGAACAAAGTACAACCATTTCTGACAACTACTGTAGCTCAAGTGAGGTCTCTACCTCCTGCTAGCGTTACTTCACCTCACCAAAGTATCGATATCTCATTTCATGTCACTTATTTAAATGCTCATCCACTGCTAGTAGTCTTAAATTATTCACTAACGTTTATTATATATTAAATATTTACATCTTTTCTCTGACCTCTCAATTAGGTCCGGAAGGCAGAATAACTCTGACAAAGGTTGTTTCATTCCACCCAAGCTACAGGGGGTCATAACAGAATTGAGTAATGGGAGTTTCTTTATATCCGTTGAGTAGTAATTGTATTACATAAGCATTATAGATATCCATCTATAATGCTATCGTTAGGTTATTGATGTGGTTATTATAGGCACGGATTGCATTTGGTTTGTTAAGTGACCTGTTGCAATGAAGATGTTCCGTCAGGTTTGCTTACTCTTTTCCTTCATTCCACTTCTTGTGTATCTACATTGTGCCAAGTTGTGATGAATGAAACAACGCGTTAATCTTTCCACAGAATTATAAAAGTATTGTCCTCCGCCGGAATACAGTTTTATATACTGCCAGTTTACCCTTTGCATATAGCTGAAGATCTTTTGGTGCACAACGGTGCAATCTGACAGTACCACAGGTGTATACATCTTGTTCAAGCAGCTTTTCACTCAGTTGAACAGAGTTATAGTAGTTATCTGTATATAAATGGTAACTTCTGTTCGTCAGTGGTTCAATCAAGCCCATAACCGTTTGAATCGTTGTCTTCCCAATTCCTTCCATACTCCTCAAAATCATAGATGTAATCAGTATGGGATTCAGCTAACATGTACAGTTTTACTCCATACTTATCAGATTTATTTTGATTATAAACCTTGAAAGCTAGACACATGATATTGTTCCTTCATCCAAACACAGATCTTTCTGAGGAATGTATAATGTTTTGGATTTATGTATGAAATACATAAGTATGAAAATACTTTGAAATCAATTCATATTGCTTCGCAGTCATATAAGTACTGAAAGAAGGTACATGCCAAATTTACCTGTTTGCACTACATTCTCATCGCTGGCAACTTCATAATGCCCATCAACATTGTTAGGCCAAAATATTTGGCAAACTCTCTTACACTCACTTCATCCCACGTATTGCATGAGTTTGATGCTTGAGAAGCGTTGGAGTTTCTTTGTGATGCATACAAGTTTGTTTCATATACCATATATATCATCATATCTCACATAATAAATAACTGTAAAAATCCCAGAGAGGTGGTTGGTACCGGTACAGTGAAGCCTGGTGTTCAAGTGAAACTGAAACCGTCTACAAATAATGGAGTGTTGTCAGTAGACCAGGTCTCTCCAGAACTGGTGCGTGGGGTACAAGTGGTACGAGCACATCCTGCACATGTGGCTGAGGGGGGGTATCATCATCAAAATCATCACTCCCCTCACTTTCAGTTTCATTCTCACCTGCTATTTCAGTTTCTACAAACTCACTATCTACATCACTGTCACTTTCGGCACTTTCATGATCAAGATCAGATCATTCCAGTCGTCATATATAGACTGGAATTTTGTTGGAGTGAGTTTGACTGTGCTGTATTTTTGCCGCACACTATTTAGCTTGTCCCTCAGATATGTTTTTTTCACTGCTTTCGTCCTGGAATGGCACTATTCTTAATCACTATCCATCTTGCAGTAAATGTATAGTATTGGAGGCAGAGGGAGGCCGCAGCGGTCACGAGTCACGGTACATTAACAATGGGCCTGCTGCTGTAGACAGGGCCATAAAGGCCCCACCTACAGCGGCAGGCGGGGCCTTGATGCCACATGGGCCGTAACAGAAAATGGAAAGACGTTGGCACAAAGTAACATCGTCTCATAGTGATCGGATAAAATATGGATTTTTAACAAATATTTTAATTTTGGACGTCACCTACGTCACCACGGAACATCCGCAGAGTTATTTGTGAACGTCAACTTATTTGTGGGACGTCCTCCACGGAACGAAAGTGATAAAAAACGTTATAGCATAACATAAAAACATGTTTTTATTAAAACGTTAGAGTCTCAAATTTTAAAAACGTTTATACAAATTATAGAGAAAAAAACCGTGTGCAAACGTACTGAAAAACGTGTCAAAAGAAAAAATAAATCCTTTTGAAAACATTGCATTGGTGATTTTGGTTTGGTGTCGCAGAAAACAGAGCCAAGTAGCACTGTACCAATGTCATTCCCACGAGAAATCTTGCAATACTATATGACTCGGTTCTGAATTATTATTTTTATTTTAATTTGTAATATATGAAGCTGAATTCACTGAACATATTAACGTTAACACTGCTGCTATTCATAATACTTAACCTATAAACTTAAATAACCTGAGTGGCTGAATTCTCATTAAAGATTATGAGTTATTTTTTGAACAGACAAAAAATGTGAAGTGTTCTTATAATTTGGAGAGAGGAGATAAGGAGAGCTGAGAGAGGAGGAGGGGTGGGGGGAGGGGGGGTAGAGAGGGGGTGGAGACGGTGGGGGAGAGGGGAGGAATCACAGCCTTGAACATACCAGATTATTTAGTGATCAGTGGTGTTTATGCTTGTGGAGAACGAGGACGGAAATTTCATTATATAAGATATTATTTTTCCTGAGGCACGACAGTGAACAGGTAAATTTGTATTTTATTTGTTTTACTAATTGTAAATTTTTTTGGAAGGTACAGTGAAAGGATAAATTATTGATGGTCGGAGACTGAACGTAGACCTACATGAAGTGAGACCGTCGCTCTACCGACCAGTTAAAGTTGGGCATGGAGAGAGAGAAAAAAAATAGAGAGAGATCTGTAGATGTTTGTGTGGGTAGATGTGAGTGTGTTGAGGGTAGCTGTGTGTAGTGGCTGGGTGTGTATTGGGCAACCTGTCCTTGGGATGCCATAGTACTTATGTCACATAACACTTATAGTGCCTGTGCTGCTAATGTTCATAGTTTTTATGTGGTAGGAAAACCACAGGAAAGCTTTCTGTTTTTCTTTCTTCCTGAAAGAAAACTTTCCTTCTTGTGGTAGAAAAACCTGGTGTATTAGCTATCACCAGGCACTAGCCCTTCCGCTTGCATCATAGTATGTCCCATAGTACCCGTCCAATTGCCATGGACAGAAAAATAGTCCATTGGGTAAAATTGTAATGATAATTGTATTTTTCCAGTCCCACTTCTGATGTGAAATTTCAATACTATTTTCCATCCCATTCGAATAATATGAATCAGCTACATCCTATTGAAGGCTCACAGTTTAGTTTTGATAAAACTTGGTAGTTCTCAATAAACTGAAATAATTATTCCCCGAATTATTATCTGTAAATGTTTCGATTGGTGCTAAAAAAAATGGTGTATACAATAGAATATGCTACAAGTTGAAGAAAATGGTTCACTCATTATACATTTTAGAAAACGATTAGAGTAGTAATATATATATGTATATATATATATATATATATATATATATATATATATATATATATATATATATATATATATATATATATATATATATATATATATATGTATATATATATATATATGTCGTACCTAGTAGCCAGAACGCTCTTCTCAGCCTACTATGCAAGGCCCGATTTGCTTAATAAGCCCAGTTTCATGAATTAATTGTTTTTCGACTACCTAACCTACCTAACCTAACCTAACCTAACATTTTCGGCTACCTAACCTAACCTAACCTATAAAGATAGGTTAGGTTAGGTTAGGTAGGGTTGGTTAGGTTCGGTCATATATCTACGTTAATTTTAACTCCAATAAAAAAAAATTGACCTCATACATAATGAAATGGGTAGCTTTATCATTTCATTAGAAAAAAATTAGAGAAAATATATTAATTCAGGAAAACTTGGCTTATTAGGCAAATCGGGCCTTGCATAGTAGGCTGAGAAGTGCGTTCTGGCTACTAGGTACGACATATATATATATATATATATATATATATATATATATATATATATATATATATATATATATATATATATATATATATATATATATACACCGGGTTGACCTTTCATAGCCATTTGTTGGACCATTCATTCAGTTTGTCTAGGTCATCTTGTAGCCTCATACTATCTTCCTCTGTCTTAATTCTCTATCATAATCTTTGCATCATCAGCAAACAATGAAAGAAACGATTCTATACTATCTTGAAGATCATTTACATATATCAGAAACAGTATAGGTCCAAGGATTTAACCCTGCGGGACTCCACTGGTGACGCCTCGCTAATCTGAGACCTCACCTCTCACATTGACTCCCTGTCGTCTGTTGCTTAGGTACTCCAAATTCCAGTGTAGTATCTTCCTTTTCATTCCAACCTGCATCTCCAGATTGTGCACTAGTCTCTTATGTGGTACTGTGTCAAAGACTTTCTGGCAATCAAAACTATGCAATCTGCCCAGCCCTCTCTATCTTGCCTGGTCATAGAATTTAATTAATCCTGTGAGGCATGACTTGCCATCCCTGAACAAATGCTTCTGTTGTGTTAAAAAATTATTTTGCTCCAGTTGTACCACTAGTTTTTTCACACATTCTCCAATCTTGCATGGTATGCAAGTTAGGGACAATGGCATGTAGTTCATTGCCTCCTGCCTATCACCCTTCTTGTATATTGATACTACATTGGCCATCTTCCAAATTCTTGGTAAGTCACCTGTTGCCAGTGATTTGCTGTACACCATGGATAGTGGCAGGCACAGGGCTTTTGCTCCTTCCATTAGTATCCATGGCGAGATTCCATCTGGGCCTATAGCCTTTGTCACATGTAATTGTAGCAGATGCTTCCTCACCTTCTCCCCCCTGGAAATCACAAACTCCTCTAGTGGTGTCTGGTTTGATATTCTCTCACTTATCTCTGGGACTTCTCCTTGCTCTACTGTGAAGACATCCTGGAATTTCTTATTGTTTTCTTCACACACCTCTATGTAGTTTGTAATGAATATCTTTGCCCCTACCCTCAAGTTCATTACCTGTTCTTTCACTGTTGTTTTTCTCCTGATGTGGTTGTGCAGCAATTTATGTTGAGTCTTTGCCTTGCTTGCTATGACATTTTCATATTGTCGTTCTGTATCTCTTCTCACCGTGACATATTCATTCCTGTCACTGTGGTATCTTTCTTTGCTCTCTATTGTCCGGTTATTTCTAAAGTTTCTCCATGGCTTTTTACTTCCTTGCTTTCCTATCTTACATCTGTGATTAAACCATGGGTTTCTTGTCTCCATTTCATTTTTTTCCTTTGAACTGGGACGAACTTGTCTGCTGCCTCCTTACACTTCAGTGTGAAGTAGTCGATTATGTCTTGGGCCGTCTTTCTTCTGAGCTGTTTTTGCAAGCAACATCTGTTAGAAATTTTCTTATCTCCTCATTAGTATCTCCTCATAGTTTCCCTTCCGGAATGCCGGCCTTTTGTGTTCTGGGCTATTCCTTGAGTAACTTAACCTTACTTCGACAAGGCACTCAAACACCAGCACACTGAGATCACTCATACCCACTAGGGGCTTTGAAACCGATTTCCCATATGTCGGAGTCGTTCATAGTGAATACTAATACTCTCTTTTCTTATTACAGTGTAGTCCTGGGGAAACACCGCATTCATTATTATTCCTCAGATTTTTGTTTCCGTGAGTCCAGTTACATCCGGGTTTGCTTCTTGTGCTCTTTCCCTAAGTTCACTTGCCCTGATTGTGATCCCGTCTATATTTGCGTACATTACCTTAAAGCTGACTCTCTTCTATCCACCCTCAGTTTCTATTGATTCCCCCTGGGGTTGGGGGGGCCATGGGTATCGGGGGGGGGGGGGGGGGAAGGGCCTAGGAAGGTGAACCTGGGGGACCTGGGGTTAGAGGGTGTTTGGACGCTCTGGTACATGGGGCTGGGGATGATCTGGGGTGATGTGGCTGAGAGGGTTTGGTGTTGGGGGTCACTTAGGGTATGGGATGGGGGAGCCGAGGGGCCATTTTGTGGAGGGGGAGAGAAGTCATGGGTTGTGGAATGCAGGGAGAGTCTTGAGTGGGATGGCAGGGATAACCGTGGTTGGGGAGGGAGCGTGTGAAATGATTTACATGGTATTATCAGATGCTGGGGCGAGGGGTGGGGGGTTAAGGAAAAGGGGGGCAGAAACGGTATGGGATGAGGGGGTGGGGGGACAGGGTCGATATTGGGTGAGGGAGGAGAGGGGGCCAAGGAGGGAACGGGGTGAGGGGAGAGGGGGGAACCAGAAAGGCATGGGATGACAGGGGGGAGGAGACAGGGGACGAAAGGTGTGAATGGGAAAAGGGGCAGGGAGGGTAAGGGGTGATGTAGAAGGGGGTACAGGTAGGGTATAGGGTGAGGAAGGGGAGACTGGGTGGGTAAGGGGTTAGGGGGGAGGGAGGGTTGACTGAGCCTTGGAATGAGGGCTGAGAGAGTTCAGTGTAGGGTGGGGGGGATTTCTATGGGAAGGAAGATGGGGGTGTTGTCCTCTCCTCTGGGGTTGCTGGGGTGCTGGTTGGGAGTTGCACACCTACCTCCAGGGCTGTTGAGTTGGGGTCTGAGGATCCTTGGTTCTCTCCTCTCCCCCTGTGTTTCCTCCTTGCTTCTGCTGCCTTTACTGTCTCTTCCCTCGTCATGTCCCTCTGGAGGAATACTTTCCTGTAACCTCCCACGTGGTACAGAAGGCTCTTCCTTGCTAGAATTGCTTCCTTTGCATGCTCGATTGTAACACTATCTTTATCAGACGATCTCTGTCCATGTTGTACTAGTCTAGCCTGAAAACCTTCTCTATGCATTTTGGGGAAATACACTCTAACATATAATAAGATTCAGGAAGTTATGAGAACCATTAAATTAATATGGACTCAGAACCAGTGATCTATGGATCTCAAATAATAAATTCAATATTAGATTCAAAATGAATTTAGAGACGTGGACTGTAAAACTTTTATTAAATATAGAGTTAATCCCTAATACATCTTTTGGGGGTTAAATTCTATAATGTTAATATATCTATAATATTGAAATAAAATGTTAATATTTCATTGGAAATCAATAAGGCATAGGTTAAATTTCTAACTACAATATGAAACAGATAACAGCTTAGCTGTCATAGTTGCAAGTAGATCGTGTACAGCAACTATGACCCGTTTAATGATGTCCGAGTTGATATCTCTATTAACGTATGACTCTACAGGTGGAATTACATTTCTCTCTTGAAGTTAGCTCCACGCTGCAAGAGGAATCATGTGTAATTTCCTCTTCAGAATATATATTAATTCATTTGCTCACGGAATTTAAGGGGATTGGGAGTGAAATTTACACTCACGGGAGTTATTAAGAGTTGGTTCTCAACCTCTCCGGACGCAGCGTCGGTAATCTTATGGAAACTGTCGAATCGATCCGAAGCTCGTTAATGCACATATCCTCTATTTGGTCGATAACAAAAATTAGCTTCAGGACACTAGGTTGTAGTGGTGTGTATCTCTGCGCGTCCTCTCGCTAGTGACGCTTGCGACACCTAGCGTCGAAAGTTGGAACCTTCGGAATTAATTCGTAATATTTAATTCATATTTCCGAATGGATGGAAACATTACTGACGTTAATTTAAGTCATAATAACACGCTTTGTATAATGCTTTATATTGTTTCTCGCCGTGCAAATCATTTAATCTAAACGACGTTAGATGGATGAGATATATTCATATTGGAAATCCAGTTCATTGTTTTGTTTACTGTATCAGTTGTATAAGTCTAATTCTAATAAACAACTATATAATTCGTTAACTAAGAATAAATCTATTACAAATCGATATTCCCTAATAAATAATTCAATGTTAAACTGGATTTAATTCGATTCATAAATATGGGGAATTTAATCTCCCCGGCTGGGTAGCTGACGCAACCGTCACCATAATTTCTAGGAAGAATCTGGCATTTCTACGCCTCAGTTTAATAAATTTAATGTTACTACACTTTTGGTTAGTAGTATTGGTAAATTATATTCCTGAGTACAATAAATTTATAATATTGCACTAGGGGTTAGTATTTGGGTGTTGGAAATATCCAACACATGGTCCAGCACATTCCAGCTGCCATCCCTGTAGTATCCTTCGCACTGCCTCTTTGTCCTTACTAACCCATTCCATCATACTGGAGTCTTCCTATTCTTTAATGCCTGATACTATCACTGATCTTTTCCTCTCCAGCAGTTGACTAGTGCACCTTGCCGCTTCCTGTGAGGTAGCTGCTTTCATGCTACCTCTCTCACTGTGGCCATTACATCTGGACTCTTTTTAAGTATCTCAGCAAAGGATGCTTGTACAGTGGAACTCTCTTCCTCTGATACATTTTCATCTTCTCTTAGTTTGGTTATCTGGAGCTGAGTCTGAGTATTGTTCTCTATGAGCCTTCTTATCTCCTCATTTGTTGCTAATAGCTCTTTACTATTGCATCTCTCATTTCTTTCATCTCCTTGCGTGTGTATCCACCTAGTTGTACTCACCTAGTTGTGTTTGCCGGGGTTGAGCTCTGGCTCTTTGGTCCCGCCTCTCAACCGTCAATCAACAGGTGTACAGATTCCTGAGCCTATCGGGCTCTATCATATCTACACTTGAAACTGTGTATGGAGTCAGCCTCCACCACATCACGTCCTAATGCACTCCATCTTGGAGTGCATCCAAGATATGGACTCCATCTTGGAGCTGCATACTCCAAGATTGGTCTGACATATGTGGTATACAAAGTTTTGAAAGATTCCTTACACAAGTTTCTAAAGGCTACACTACAAAGGCATGGTACCCTGTGACTTGACTGTCCACTAACTCGTCTTCTAGGATACCAGTCAGGTCCACTTTATCAGGTGTCCCATCAGTGCCATGGCCCTTCTCGCACACTTCCAGCACAGCTTCCGCCATAAGCTTCGGCAACACCTTCGTCCCGCACAAATCATTACCCAGGATCACTTGGATTCCTGGAACAGGTATGTCGGGCATACTCCCAACATCACCTCTGCTGATAAATAATGCGACTTTAGCTTGACAGTACAAATGGGTATGCCACCCTCAGACAGCAACCCATACACCTTTATCTTCCTACTGCCAGCTAGAAGTCGATCATCCGTGATCAGGCTTCTCATAATCAGGCTCTGATTGGACCCTGTATCCCTTAGGATACTTACTTATACACCAGGTTGACTTCCTATACTAATCCAACCTCTACTCATGAACGGACTATACCTCTCGTTCATCATGTTCACTTTTTGCGGTTTGTCCTGTAATACATTAATACACGAATTTCAGAGGTCACACATGGTCAAGGTCACAACTCTCTTGCCCTGTCGACAATCTTTCCTCGTGTGACCAAATTTGTTACAATTGTAACATCTCATTTGGAAGAAGTCTCTTCTATATACTATATATTCCTGAGTGGTTCTGATTTTGTTCACTCGCATAAGAACTTCTCCGCCCAGACACACTACCTGTACTCTGTGGGGTCTGACTGGACTCTTGATTTCTCTGTAAATACTTGGTTTCCTGCTTGTTTCCAGCAGGTGGATTCGGAAACTTTCCTTCCTGGGGTTTAAAGCTAACTGGTGTGTTCGTCTGTCCACCAAAATTTTGTCCTCTCCAGACTCCATTGGGTCTACCATTGTTTCGTCTCGCCTCGCTTTTCACCCTGTTTTCCCTTAAACTCTTAAACGCCTCTGTAATTATGTCTGCCCTATCTGTGGCATTTTTTACATTCTTCACTCCTGCCTCTTGGGTCTTGAACTTCGTCTCGGGGTGTATTATTTCCAGGAATTTCTCCATGATCATCTCCATTTTCTCCATGATTTCTCCATTATCCATGGTTTTAGATCAGCATAAGATCCCATCCTGGCAGCCTCCATCCATATCTGGAAGCGCCTTTCCAGGTCTTTTGCCGTCTCAGCAAACGTACTTGCTGGAACCTTCATCATTTCTCTGAAGCGTTTTCTATATGCTTCTGGGGGTCAACTGAAATGAGCGTAATATGCTCTTCTTCACTGTCCCTTAATCTCGGCATTCCTCCAATGACAACTGGGTATATGCCTCTCTGGCGGCACCGGTCAACCTTAATTGAACCAATTGGGTCCATTCTTCCTGTGGCCACTCTTTGATGTTGGCTATCTTCTCGAAATGCTTGAAGAAGTTCTCTGCCTTCTCTGACACAAATAGGGGGAATGTCATTTCACTAACTTTAATATTGTGTGAGTGTGATACATGGGTGGTGCTCTCCTGCAACCCATGTTCAATCCCTTCCGCTGCCAAAGCTCTATTGGCATTTACCTCCATTTGTTTTGCTCTCTCTTTTTCTTTTTCATTTTCTTGCTTCAACTCCAGTTCTCTTTTTCTGGTTTTCTCTTTTTCCTTTTCTACCTCTAGTCTGGTTTTCTCTTTCTCTGCTTCATTTTTCATCTAAAGTTCTAACTTCGACTTTTCCAGTTGGAACTGTCTCTACTCTCGCTCATGCTCCCGTTGCATCTGGAGCTCCAGCTGAAATCTTTCGAAGCTCCTGTTTCTGCTACTCCTGCTACTGCGGCTACTCCTACTTCATCCTTGGGATCTCACTTCGTCTTGTCCATCATTCTCCTTTCCACTTCCAGCTCCTTTCTGGGCTCCTTGCTCTGACGTTTTGTTCCTAGCTCTCAACTGTCTTAGGATCTCATCCTTCATTCCGGCCAATTTAGATGACTTCCCCTTGATGCCACATTTCTCCGCTATCTTTTTCCACGGCTCTTTGGTGCATTCATCCAAATCCTCAGGCTTTCCTTACTCTACAAACACTTGTACCTTCTTCATCTTGTCCTGTGGGGCCTTCCCAAGAGAGAGAGAGAGAATATACATGCGGTCACACGGGCTAGCAGTAGGTAGCCCACACAGCTTCCGCAATGGGTGTATCAGTCCAACCTCCTGCACTCGAACTGTGGGTGTGTCAATCCAAGATCCTGGACAGGGTGTGGGTGTGTCAATTCACTCCCGGACAGGCCCCCAATACTTGTTCTGGCCTGAGGGGATTGGGGCTTATGGAACTTAAACCTCCAAAAAGAGCTCTGGTTGTTGCACCTGACTGTTACTTGTGTACAGCCAGATGTTACAGCCCTATTGGGTCGCAACTGGGTTCTTTCTCTGATGTTAATAGAGTTTGGGTATCCAACCCCAAGTTAGTAGTGGCTTTCAAGGGGTGTGTTCCGTAACGCAAGTAAATTAAAGGGGAAGGGAGACAAAGGCACTAAACTTATATATATATATATATATATATATATATATTCCACCACCATAAATAAGTATATAATCAGTCACACGCGATTACTATTACTACACTTATGTACAATGACTTCTTCCGAAGACTCAGGAGGTTTCACGGTGCTCAACGATGCTTAGTCCTGGTTCTCTTGTGGCCTTACGATAAATCCTTAGATTCCCTTAAACGAGTCTACCCTAGCCACAGGCCAGCCAAATCACAGTCCCACTGGGTGCACCGTCGTGGAGGCCGTCAACCACAAATCCAGCCTGTAGCTGGCAGGTTCCAATCAGCAACGCTGCGTAGGCCACTCCACGACCGATACTAGGGTTGCAAGCCCTAAGCAGGAGCCTCGTGTGATTCCACAGATCACTTTCCTCACCACAACACCCCAGTGGCTAGTCTTCTCCACTAGTCAGCCCCGGGTACGACAATTCCTCAACTGCCACGTCACAGGCAGGCTAACACAACAGTGTCTATCCGGGGGGTGACTCACAGCTTCTGCAGCAAACTCGTGGAAATGCTTCGGCTGCCTTGGGTACACTGATCCACCGTCCGATTTAGCAGTCCCAGTTCGACTCTGTAATCAGACACGTCATCAGTACTAGGGACACTCTAGGGCATCTCACTCACAGGCTTAGACACAAACGTCCACCTATCCACTCCATAGATGGCGTTGCTGTCTAAGCGTCACCTCACCAGAGGTCAGCAGCGGCTATGTTACGAGCTGAACAAGACGGGAAACCAGCCCCTGTGGCCGGTATATCCTGTCCTCACTAGATTGCGTTGTCCATTTGGAGGGGGTTTCGGGAGCTGACCCACAGATGGCGTGGTCGTCACTGCTCCGTGCTCGGACGCTGGACTCAGGTCCGTAACACCAGACAATGTCCTCCAACCACTCTCTGCTGGAACAACCAACTGACCTTGGCAGCCACACTCCCGCTACCGTCAGTCGAACAGCAATGGACACTGGAGTGCTTCCGTGAAAAACATATACAATACATGATATAAGAAAAATAAAATATTATTATACAACACTCTAAGCTGCTACAACCCGGTAGCAATCCAATATCATGTCCTGGCTTCACTAACCGCCCACATCAAGTGGCTGCTCCACTCATGGCTTACCACTTACTATTTCCTCACTAAATGGGGTTGAGATCTTGTCACAACACTATTGTACAATCAGCCCTAAGAGTATATAAAACTAAGCCTGAGGCTGAAATACCAGAACCCTCTACATAAATATTCCCCAACACAAGAAGAAACCAATCTCTCACTTTACACTGCGTCTTACACGCCAATAAGCATTGAAGCACTTCCCTTATACATTCCTTTGCATCCACCATTAACCTCTGTTCTACTCCTGGAGGCTCCCTACCATATATCTCTAGGTCCTCCAAAATATTCAAAAAGGCTCTTCTGCAGTTCTCCCAAAACTGGTGCACAACGAATTCCTCATCCAACATCAGTGATGCTTCACGACTAATTCCACAGAGACACGTGAAACTCCTCTTCACTGTTCCTTTACACTGCTTGAAGTCAACTTCTCACTATGGAGTTCTGCTCTCCCATAGAGTTCAACATTCCCCTCTCCAGCCCCGAAGTTTCCTCCATGAACTTCTTCCCAAACAAAGCTGAAATTCCATTGCTATGCCAATAAAAATATTTCCCTATTAAAACATTATCAAATGTATTTACAGTAAATAAAATTCCACCATCCGACATCTCTTTCCACATGAGTTTGTGGTTTTGTGTGTGATTGTGTGCGTGTGTGTGATTGCGAGTGCGTGCGTGGTTATGTGGGTGAGAGCCTTTGTGTGTGTATGCCTTTTAGTTTACACCAGGGAGGCGGGTAGGGGTTAACACAGTATCCAGTTTCCACGTAGGCTCAAGAGAGAGGTTCTTTAGTTGCCTCCTTCACTATCAAGATTACTATTATATTCCATTATTGAAGAAAATGCATTAGTGATTACGATATGATATTATGTAAACCTTGCACACATTAAGATGACAAAGAGCACTTACCTTGCCACAATCACAGCTAGGAAAGTCACACGACGGGTTGCTCCTCTCGTCCAGCGATGGTATTGCCAATCCAATCTGGCTTCTTTACTCTATCTGATCTACCGTTTGCGAGTTCACTTTGGTACGTTGCATACTGTTTGCTGCACACTGTGTGAGGCCAAATACTATGATCTAGCCTTTATATCCCTGCAATTTTCCGACAATTTGACGTTTATTCGCGGACCCCACTGACATGTGTGTGTTTCTAACTGTCGCCGGCCTACTACTCCCCGTCGAAGGCCTAAGTGTGTGTGAGTGTGTGTGTATTTACTATTTATATATACTATTTGTGTCTGCAGAATCGAGCTATTAGCTCTTAGACCCCGCCTTTCTAACAATCTATTAGTCCTATATTGTTACGGCCCTCTCGGGTCGCAACTGGGTTCTTACTCTGATGTTGTTAGAGGAAGGGTATCCGGCCCCAAGCCAGTAGTGGCTTTCAAGGGATGTGATCAGTAACGCAATTAAACTAAAAGGGGAACGGAAAGAAAGGCAAAAACTTAATATTATAATTAGCACCTTCACCAATAAATATATATAAGAAGATTACTTGGGGGAGGGTATAAACACTACACTGGGGTATTATCTACACTGTCGTCTTCGTCTGAAGACTCTGGATCTTCTCGATGCCAAGTTCTCGGTGCTCTCGTGGCCTCACGACGAATCCTTCGAAAAGCTGAGTCTACCCCGGCCACAGGCCAGCCAAAACACAGTTCCACTGGTGGCACCGCCGTGGAGGCCGTCAACCACAAGTCCAGCATACAGCTGGCAGGTTCCGGATCAGCAACGCTGGTCAGGCCACTCCACAAGCGATACTAGGGTAGCGCCCTAGTCAGGAGCCTCGTGTGATACCACAGATCACTCTCCTGTCCACAATACCCCAGTGGTTAAGCGTCTCCACCAGTCAGTCCCGGGTATGACAATCCTCAACTGCCGCTTCACAGGCAGGGTAACACTACAGTGTTCATCCGGGAGGCGACTCACAGCTGCTGCAGCAAAACACTTGGTGTCGAGATGGCTGCCTTGGGTAGACTGATCCGACCTCCATTACAGCAGTCCCAGGTCGACTCTGTAATCAGACGCGTCATCAGTAACAGGGACACTCAAAAGCACCTCTCTTACAGGCTCAGACCCAAACGCCCACCTATCCACTCCATAGATGGCGTTGTCGTCTGAGCACCACCTCACCAGAGGTCAGCAGCGGCTGTGTTGTGAGCTGAACAGGACTGGAAACTGGCCCTCGTGGCCAGTACACCTCGTCCTCACCAGGTGTCGTCGTCCATTTGGAGGGGGTTTCGGGAGCTGACCCACAGATGGCGTGGTCGTCACTGCTCCAGGCTCGGACGCTGGATTCGGGTCCGTAACATATATAATATCTAATATATATATTTCTAACACACGCACACACATACATCCCCATGAAGAAGCCCGTAGCAGCTGTCTAACAATCATGTATATATTTACTGCTAGGTGAACACAGGCACCAGGGTTAAAGAAACTCTGCCTATTCTGTTTCTGCCTCTGCCGGGGACCGAACCTAGGTCCCTGAGGTCTACGACCCATGACAGCTGTTCATTCAGCCACGAGCTCTTGTGTGTGTGTGTGTGTGTGTGTGTGTGTGTGTGTGTGTGTGTGTGTGTGTGTGTGTGTGTGTGTGTGTGTGTGTGTGTGTGTGTGTGTGTGTGTGTGTGTGTGTGTGTGTGTGTACTCACCTAGTTGTACTCACCTAGTTGTGCTTGCGGGGGTTGAGCTCTGGCTCTTTGGTCCCGCCTCTCAACCGTCAATCAACAGGTGTACAGGTTCCTGAGCCTATTGGGCTCTATCATATCTACACTTGAAACTGTGTATGGAGTCAGCCTCCACCACATTGCTTCCTAATGCATTCCATTTGTCAACCACTCTGACACTAAAAAAGTTCTTTCTAATATCTCTGTGGCTCATTTGGGCACTCAGTTTCCACCTGTGTCCCCTAGTGCGTGTGCCCCTTGTGTTAAATAGCCTATCTTTATCAACCCTGTCGATTCCCTTGAGAATCTTGACTGTGGTGATCATGTCCCCCCTAACTCTTCTGTCTTCCAACGAAGTGAGGTTCAATTCCCGTAGTCTCTCCTCGTAGCTCATACCTCTCAGCTCGGGTACTAGTCTGGTGTCAAACCTTTGAACCTTTTCCAGTTTACTCTTATGCTTGACTAGATATGGACTCCATGCTGGAGCCGCATACTCCAGGATTGGTCTGACATATGTGGTATATAATGTTCTGAAAGATTCCTTACACAAGTTTCTAAAGGCCGTTCTTATGTTAGCCAACCTGGCATATGCTGCTGATGTTATCCTCTTGATATGAGCTTCAGGGGACAGGTCTGGCGTGATATCAACCCCCAGGTCTTTCTCTCTCTCTGACTCTTGAAGTATTTCATCTCCCAAGTGATACCTTGTATCTGGTCTCCTGCTTCCTACTCCTATCTTCATTACATTACTTTTGCTTGGGTTAAACTCTAACATCCATTTGTTCGACCATTCCTGCAGCTTGTCCAGGTCTTCTTGAAGCCTCAAGCTGTCCTCCTCTGTCTTAATCCTTCTCATAATTTTGGCGTCGTCAGCAAACATTGAAAGGAATGAGTCTATACCCTCTGGGAGATCATTTACGTATATCAGAAACAGGATAGGTCCAAGCACAGAGCCCTGTGGGACTCCACTGGTGACTTCCCGCCATTCTGAGGTCTCACCCCTCACTATAACTCTCTGCTTCCTATTGCTTAGGTACTCCCTTATCCACTGGAGCGCCCTACCAGTTACTCCTGCCTGTTTCTCCAGCTTATGCATCAACCTTTTATGGGGTACTGTGTCAAAGGCTTTCCGACAGTCCAAAAAAATGCAGTCCGCCCATCCTTCTCTTTCTTGCTTTATCTTTGTCACCTGATCATAGAATTCTATCAAGCCTGTAAGGCAAGATTTACCCTCCCTGAACCCATGTTGATGGGTTGTCACGAAGTCTCTTCTTTCCAGATGTGTTACTAGGTTTTTTCTCACAATCTTCTCCATCACCTTGCATGGTATACAAGTTAAGGACACTGGCCTGTAGTTCAGTGCCCCTTGTCTGTCACCCTTTTTAAATATTGGTACTACATTAGCAGTCTATCATACTTCTGGTAGGTCTCCCGTTTCCAGTGACCTACTATACACTATGGAGAGTGGCAAGCTAAGTGCTCCTGCACACTCTTTCAATACCCATGGTGAGATTCCATCCGGCCCAGCAGCTTTTCTCACATCCAGCTCCAATAGGTGCTTCTTGACCTCATCTCTTGTAATTTCGAACCTTTCCAAGGTCACCTGGTTTGCTGCCACCTCTCCTAGCACCGTGACTTCTCCCTGTTCTATTGTAAAGACCTCCTGGAACCTTTTGTTTAGTTCTTCACACATCTCTTTGTCATTCTCTGTGTACCTGTCCTCGCCCACCCTAAGTTTCATCACCTGTTCCTTCACTGTTGTCTTTCTCCTGATGTGACTGTGTAGTAGCTTTGGTTCGGTCTTGGCTTTATTAGCTATATCATTTTCATACCTTTTCTCAGCTGCTCTTCTGAGACTAACATACTAGTTCCTGGTTCTCTGGTATCTCTCTCTCCTTTCTGGTGTTCTGTTATTACGGAAGTTCCTCCATGCCCTTTTGTTCAGCTCCTTTGCTTTCATACATTCCCTATTAAACCACGGATTCTTCCTTTGCTTCTCTGTTTTTTCCTGTTGGGCTGGGACAAACCTGCTTACAGCCTCCTGACATTTTTGGGTGACATAGTCCATCATGTCTTGTACAGACTTAGTTCTGAGTTCTGTGTCCCAATGTATATTCCATAGGAATTTATTCATCTCCTCGTAGTTTCCCTTTCGGTTCGCCAGCCCTTTGTTTCCCAGTTCTTTTTTGGGGGTGATAATTCCTAGCTCAACCAGGTACTCAAAGCTCAATACACTATGATCACTCATTCCCAAGGGGGCTTCCAACTTAACTTCCCTTATATCCGACTCATTTAGGGTAAATATCAGATCAAGCAAGGCTGGTTCATCCCCTCCTCTCGTTCTTGTCGGTCCCTTGACGTGTTGACTTAGAAAGTTTCTTGTTGCCACATCCAGCAGCTTAGCTCTGTGTGTGTGTATGTGTGTGTGTGTGTGTGTGTGTGTGTGTGTGTGTGTGTGTGTGTGTGTGTGTGTGTGTGTGTGTGTGTGTGTGTGTGTGTGTGTATGTGTGTGTGTGTGTGTGTGTGTGTGTATGTATGTGTGTGTGTGTCTGTGTGTGTGTGTGTGTGTGTGTGTGTGTGTACTCACCTATATGTACTCACCTATATGTGCTTGCAGGATCGAGCATTGACTCTTGGATCCCGCCTTTCTAGCTATCGGTTGTTTACAGCAATGACTCCTGTCCCATTTCCCTATCATACCTAGTTTTAAAAGTATGAATAGTATTTGCTTCCACAACCTGTTCCCCAAGTGCATTCCATTTTTCTACTACTCTCACGCTAAAAGAAAACTTCCTAACATCTCTGTGACTCATCTGAGTTTCCAGTTTCCACCCATGTCCCCTCGTTCTATTATTATTACGTGTGAACATTTGATCTATTTCCACTTTGTCAATTCCCCTGAGTATTTTATATGTCCCTATCATATCTCCTCTCTCCCTTCTTTTCTCTAGTGTCGTAAGGTTCAGTTCCTTCAGCCGCTCTTCATATCCCATCCCTCGTAGCTCTGGGACAAGCCTCGTCGCAAACCTCTGAACCTTCTCCAGTTTCTTTATGTGTTTCTTCAGGTGGGGGCTCCATGATGGCGCGGCATACTCTAAGACGGGTCTCACGTAGGCAGTGTAAAGCGCCCTAAAAGCTTCCTCATTTAGGTTTCTGAATGAAGTTCTAATTTTCGCCAGTGTAGAGTACGCTGCTGTCGTTATCCTATTTATATGTGCCTCAGGAGTTAGATTAGGTGTCACATCCACTCCCAGGTCTCTTTCTCGAATCGTTACAGGTAGGCTGTTCCCCTTCATTGTGTACTGTCCCTTTGGTCTCCTGTCACCTGATCCCATTTCCATAACTTTACATTTACTGGTGTTAAACTCCAGTAGCCATTTCTCTGACCATCTCTGCAGCCTGTTTAAGTCCTCTTGGAGGATCCTACAATCCTCGTCTGTCACAACTCTTCTCATTAATTTTGCGTCATCTGCAAACATCGACATGTATGATTCCACTCCTGTAAACATATCATGTGTGTGTGTGTGTGTGTGTGTGTGTGTGTGTGTGTGTGTGTGTGTGTACTCACCTAGTTGTGTTTGCGGGGGTTGAGCTCTGGCTCTTTGGTCCCGCCTCTCAACCGTCAATCAACAGGTGTACAGATTCCTGAGCCTATCGGGCTCTGTCATATCTCAACATATCTGTGTGTGTGTGTGTGTGTGTGTGTGTGTGTGTTTGTGTGTGTGTACTTACCTATTTGTACTCACCTATTTGTGCTTCCGGGGGTTGAGCTTTGGCTCTTTGGTCCCGCCTCTCAACTGTCAATCAACTGGTGTACAGATTCCTGAATCTACTGGGCTCTATAATATCTGCATTTGAAACTGTGAATTGAATCAGCCTCCACCACATCACTGCCAAATGCATTCCATCCGTTAACTACTCTTACACTGAAGAAGTTCCTTCTAATGTCTCTGTGGCTCATATGGGTACTCAGTTTCCACCTGTGTCCCCATGTTCGCGTCCCACCAGTGTTGAATAGTTTATCCTTGTTTACCCGGTAGATTCCCCTGAGGATTTTGTAGGTTGTGATCATGTCTCCCCTTACTCTTCTGTCTTCCAGTGTCGTAAGGTGCATTTCCCGCAGCCTTTCCTCGTAACTCATGCCTCTTAGTTCTGGAACTAGTCTAGTGAAATACCTTTCGACTTTTTCCAGCTTCGTCTTGTGCTTGACAATGTACGGGCTCCATGCTGGGGCCGCATACTCCAGGATTGGTCTTACATATGTGGTGTACAAGATTCTGAATGATTCCTTACACAGGTTCCTGAACGCTGTTCTGATGTTAGCCAGCCTCGCATATGCCGCAGACGTTATTCTTTTTATGTGGGCTTCAGGAGACAGGTTTGGTGTTATATCAACTCCTAGATCTTTCTCTCTGTCCGTTTCATTAAGTACCTCATCTCCTATTCTGTATCCTGTGTCTGGCCTTCTGTTTCCACTACCTAGTTTCATTACTTTGCATTTACTCGGGTTGAACTTCAACAGCCATTTGTTGGACCATTCACTCAGTCTGTCTAGGTCATCTTGTAGCCTCCTACTATCATCCTCAGTTTCGATCCTGCTCATAATTTTGCATCATCAGCAAACATTGAGAGAAACGATTCTATACAATCTGGGAGATCATTTACATATATCAGAAACAGTATAGGTCCTAGGACTGACCCCTGCGGGACTCCACTCGTAACGTATCGCCAATCTGAGACCTCACCCTTCACACTGACTCGTTGTCTCCTGTTGCTTAGGTACTCCTTTATCCAATGGAGTACCTTCCCTTTCACTCCAGCCTGCATCTCCAGCTTTTTCACTAGCCTCTTGTGTGGCACTGTATCAAAGGCTTTCTGACAATCCAAAAATATGCAGTCTGCCCACCCTTCTCTTTCTTGCCTTATTTTTGTTGCCTGGTCGTAGAATTCAAGTAACCCTTTGAGGCTGGACATGCCATCCCTGAACCTATGTTGATGCTGTGTTACATAGTTCTTTCGCTCCAGATGCTCCACTAGCTTTCTTCGCACAATCTTCTCCATCAGCTTGCATGGTATGCAGGTTAGGGACACTGGTCTGTAATTCAGTGCCTCCTGTCTATCCCCTTTCTTGTATATCGGGACTACGTTAGCTGCTTTCGAAATTTCTGGCAGTTCCTCTGTTGCCAGTGATTTGTAATACACTATGGAGAGTGGTAGGCGCAGTTCTTCTGCTCCTTCCTTTAGTATCCAAGGGGAGATTCCATCTGGGCCTGTCGCCTTTGTCACATCCAACTCTAGTAAACACTTCCTTACTTCTCCGCTGGTAATCTCAAACTTTTCCAGTGGTTCCTGGTTAGCTATTCCCTCTCTTATCTCTGGAATTTCTCTTTGCTCTAAGGTGAAGACCTCCTGGAATTTCTTATTCAGTTTCTCGCACACTTCCTTGTCGTTTGTAGTGAATCCTTCTGCATCTATCCTTAATTTCATAACCTGTTCCTTTGCTGTTGTTTTTCTCCTGATGTGGCTGTGCAGCAATTTAGGCTGAGTCATTGCCTTGCTTGCGATGTCATTTTCGTATTGTCTTTCTGCCTCTCTTCTCATCCTGATATATTCATTCCTGGCATTCTGGTGTCTTTCTCTGCTCTCCAGTGTCCTGTTATTCCTATAGTTTCTCCATGCCTTTTTACTTTGCTGCTTAGCTAGCCTACATCTCTGATTAAACCATGGGTTTCTCATCTTCATTTCACTGTTTTCCTTTTGGACTGGGAGAAACTTATTTGCTGTGTCCTTGCACTTCTGCGTGATGTAGTCCATCATATCTTGGGCCGTCTTTCCCCTAAGCTCTGTTTCCCATGCGATTTTTTGTTAGAAATTTTCTTATCTCCTCATAGTTTTCCTTTCGGGAAACTAAACCCTTTATGCTTAACTTTTGGTTTCGGTATCCCTCCTCGAGTTCATTAACCCTTCTTCAATCAGGTACTCAAACACCAATACACTGTGGTCGCTCATTCCTACTGGGGCCTCAAAACTGATTTCCCTTATGTCGGAGTCGTTCAGAGTGAAGAAGAGTTCGAGTCTCGCTGGTTCGTCATTTCCTCTCATCCTTGTGGGTTCTTTGACATTCTGGGTTAAAAAGTTTGTTGATGCAAACTATCTCGCTATCACCTCCAGTAGTTTGGCTCTCCACGTATCCTCGCCTCCATGCGGTTCCTGGTTCTCCCAGTCAATCCTTCTGTGATTGAAGTCCTTCATGATGAGCAGGTGGGATCTATTTCTACAGGCAGCAGAGGCTGCTCTCTCAATTATAGTGTTAACTGCCATGATGTTTTCGTACTCTTGACTGGGTCTTCTGTCATTTGTAGGAGGGTTGTATATTACTGCTACTACTATTCTTGGTCCTCCCATTGACATGGTGCCTGCTCTGTAGTCTCTGAACCCCTCACAGCCCGGGATAGCCATCTCCTTAAAACTCCCTTAGTTCACTTGTCTTGCTTGTGATCCCATCTAAGTTCGAGTACATCACCCTGAAACTGACTCTTTTCTGCTTCTCCTCTCGGGGGGGGGGGGGGGGGTACCTGTGGGATGTTGGGTGAGTGGGAGCTGGGAGGATCTGATACGTGGAGACAGGTGGAGGAGGAAGGGCTTGGGGGGTTGGGGGAGAGGGGATGGGTGAGCGGGGGGAGGGTAGGGGGGAGAGTAAGAGGGGGAGGGTTGGGTGGGAGAGTGAGAGGGGGAGGGTTGGGGGGGTGAGAGACGGAGGGTTGGTGGAGCATGGGGGGAGGAGAGGCTTTGGGTGAATGGGGCAGAAAAGGGGGGAGGGGGTGGGGGGAAAAGGAAGGCTGAGGTGGGCGAGGAAGAGGGGATGGTTTAGGGGAGTGGTGGAGAGGGGAAGACTTAGGTGGGGTGGGGGAGAGTGGGGGGGCGGGGGAGAAGGGAGGGCTTGGGGGATGGAGGAGAAGGGAGGTCCTGGGGAGAGGGGTGAGTGGGAGGAGGGGTGGGTGGGGGGAGGGTGCCCTAGGTGGTTACTTAGTGGGGGGCTGACAGGGGATGAGGCAGGTAGGGTGTCTGTTGGGTAGAATGTGGGGGTGGTGCTCCACTCCCTGTGACTGTTGCACTGTTTGAGGAGGGTTCCCCACTCCCCTCTGGGATTGTAGGGTTCAGGGTTGTGGTTCTCTGATTCCTTTCTCTCTCCCTGCACTCTTTCTTCACATCTGCTGCCTGCT
>NC_091239.1:6852027-6868954 GCF_040958095.1 Procambarus clarkii | reverse complement strand
TTATATATATATATATATATATATATATATATATATATATATATATATATATTATATATATATATATATATATATATATATATATATATATATATATATATATATATATATATATATATATATATATATATATATATATATATATATATATATATATATATATATATATATATATATATATCAAATCCTCTGACAAATCCTATCATGGCACAACTAGGAACAAGGTTAAGCATGACAGCCAGAGGTAACAGGGGAACAGGGAAAAGTCCAGGTGACGAAATGAAGGAAACGTTCGCCCAGTTTCTGGAGGACATCAAGAGTGAGATGCAGGAAATGATGCAGGAAATGAAGAATGAAATAAGCAACCTAAAAAGAGAGCTGACAGCAGCAAAGGAGGAGATTAGAGCCCTCAAAGAGAGCAGTATCGATGCTGAGACTCAGATAACCACCCAGGGAGAAGGTTGTAATAGTATTTTGGAAGTGAATGCCACAATAAAAGCAACATTTGCAGAAATGTTAAAAAACAACAACTCTGAAGTAATGTCTGCATTGATGGAGGTAGCCATGAAAGCAGCCACCTCACAGGAAGCGGCACGCTCCACTAGCCAGCTGTTAGAAAGGAAAAGATCAGTGATAACTGTGGGTATTAGAGAGCAGGAAGGCTCTAATAGGGAAGAGTGGAATGACAAGGACAAAGTGGCAGTGAATGAAATACTGAAGGCAATAGACACGGAAGGGGCTGAGCATAGCATTGAGAAGGTTTTCTGGCTAGGATGGTACAAAAAAGACCGAGACCGTGTGTTAAAAATAGTGTTTGCAAACGAGAACACAAAGGAGATGATTCTAACAAAGAAAAGCTACCTGCAACATGTAGGAGAATTCAAAAAAGTATTCCTCCAGAGGGACATGACGAGGGAGGAGAGGGCCATGGCGGCAGAAGCAAGGAAGAAGCGCAGGGCGAGAGAGGAAAATCATTAAGTCACAGCTCCCAACACATCATTCCCAGAGGCGAGGGGGGAACCCACAACCAGCTACCCAGAAACACCAGAGAGGAAGGCGACCCCATCACCCTCCTCTGCATAGAAAACCCCCCTTCCCCCACTCAAATACTCAGCCAAATCTCCCTCCCCCCACACCCAATCCCCCACCCTTCTACCCCTCCCCTCCTCTGCCGAGTCCCCCCTCCCCCCCTTTTCTTCCTGTCCTCCCTCCCCTTTCACCCCATACCCTCCCTGTCCCTCCCCCTTCACTTGACCCCCACACCTCATCCCAGTATCTTCTGCAACCCTGTTATCCACCTCACAAATCCTCACACCCATGGAACAGTTTCCCCCACCAGTAGAACACTCACCAAGGAGGCGATTTGAGAAGGGACAGTAGAAAGTGAGCCTCAAGGCAATGCACACTAACATAGATGGAATTACAAATAAAGCAAATGAACTTGGAGAATGGATACTAGAGGAAAACCCAGACATAATAGCTCTCACAGGAACAAAGCTAACGAAAACCATAACAAATGCAGTGTTCCCACAGGACTATTATGCTATGAGGAAAGAGAGAGAAGGAATAGGTGGTGGTGGTGTAGCTCTGCTGGTAAGAAAAGGCTGGGATTTTGAGGAGATGGTTGTACAGGGATGTGAAGGGTTCAGTGACTACATAACAGGTACAATAACAACTGGTTGGCAAAAAATTATAGCTGTAGTCATATATAATACACCTCCAAATGACAGAAGACCCAGACAGGAATATAATAGAAACAACATGGCCACCATTAACATAACAGAAAGAGCAGCTACTGTTGCTAGCAGGAATGGATCTGGACTACTAATGATGGGAGACTTCAACCATGGGAAGATAGATTGGGAGAACAGAGACCCGCATGGAGGACCAGAAACATGGAGAGCTAAGCTGCTGGACGTGGCAACAAGAAACTTTCTAAGCCAGCACATCAAGGAACCAACAAGAATGAGAGAAGATGAACCAACAGTGCTTGATTTGATATTTACCCTAAATGAGTGGGATATAAGGGAAGTCAAGATGGAAGCACCCTTGGGAATGAGTGATCACAGTGTATTGAACTTTGAGTACCTGGTAGAGCTAGGAAGTATCTCCCCCCAAAAAGAACTAGGAAACAAAAGGCTGGCATATCGAAAGGGAAATTATGAGGAGATGAGAAGCTTCCTAAGGGAAATACCTTGGGACACAGAGCTCAGAGCTAAGTCGGTACAAGCTATGATGGACTGTCACCCAAAAGTGTCAGAAGGCAGTAAGCAGATACATCCCGGCCCAAAAGGTAAAATCCGAGGAGCAAAAGAAGAATCCATGGTATAATAGGGCATGTATGGAAGCAAAGAAACTAAACAAAAGGGCGTGGAGGAACTTCCAGAATAAAAGAACACCAGAAAGCAGAGAGAGATACCAGAGAACCAGGAATGAGTATGTCAGGGTGAGAAGAGAAGCAGAGAAAAGTTATGAAAATGATACAGCAAAAAAAGCCAAGACCGAACCAAAGCTACTCAACAGTCACATCAGAAGGAAAACAACAGTGAAAGAACAGGTAGTGAAACTTAGAACAGGCGAGGACAGGTATACAGAGAATGACAAAGAGGTGTGTGAAGAACTCAACAAGAGGTTCCAGGAGGTCTTCACAACAAAAGAAGGTGAGGTCACTGTGCTAAGAGAAAGGGAAGTAAACCAGGCAGCCTTGGAAGGGTTCGAAATTACAAGAGAGGAGGTCAAGAGACACCTGCTGGATCTGGATGTTAGAAAGGCTATTGGCACAGACGGGATCTCGCCATGGGTACAGAAAGACTGTGCAGAGGCACTTTGCTTGCCACTCTCCATAGTGTATAGTACGTCACTAGACACGGGAGACCTAATAGAAATATGGAAGACGGCGAATGTGGTCCCAATATACAAAAAGGGCGACAGGCAAGAGGCACTGAACTACAGGGCAGTGTCCTTGACTTGTATACCATGCAAGGTGATGGAGAAAATCGTGAGAAAAAACCTGGTTTCACATCTGGAGAGAAGGGACTTCGTGACAAATCGCCAACATGGGTTCAGAGAGGGTAAATCTTGCCTGACTGGCTTAATAGAATTCTACGACCAAGTGACAAAGATTAAGCAAGAAAGAGAGGGCTGGACGGACTGCATTTTCTTGGATTGTCGGAAAGCCTTTGACACAGTACCGCATAAGAGGCTGGTACATAAACTGGAGAGACAGGCAGGTGTAGCTGGTAAGGTGCTCCAGTGGATAAGGGAGTACCTAAGCAATAGGAAGCAAAGAGTTGCGGTGAGGGGTGAGACCTCTGATTGGCGTGAAGTCACCAGTGGAGTTCCACAGGGCTCTGTACTCGGTCCTATCTTGTTTCTGATATATGTAAATGATCTCCTGGAGTGTATAGATTCATTTCTCTCAATGTTTGCGGACGATGCCAAAATTATGAGAAGGATTAAAACAGAAGAGGACTGTTTGAGGCTTCAAGAAGACCTAGACAAGCTGAAGGAATTGTCGAACAAATGGTTGTTAGAGTTTAACCCTACCAAATGTAATGTAATGAAGATAGGTGTAGGGAGCAGGAGGCCAGATACAAGGTATCATCTGGGAGAGGAAATTCTTCAGGAGTCAGAGAAAGAAAAAGACTTCGGGGTTGATATCACGCCAGACCTGTCTCCTGTAGCCCATATCAAGAGGATAACATCAGCGGCATATGCCAGGCTGGCCAACATACGAACAGCATTCAGAAACTTGTGTAAAGAATCATTCAGAACTTTGTATACCACATATGTCAGGCCAATTCTGGAGTATGCTGTCCCAGCATGGAGTCCATATCTAGTCAAGGATAAGACAAAACTGGAAAAGGTTCAAAGGTTTGACACCAGACTAGTACCCGAGCTGAGAGGTATGAGCTACAAGGAGAGACTACGGGAATTAAACCTCACTTCGCTGGAAGAAAGAAGAGTTAGGGGGGACATAATCACCACATTCAAGATTCTGAAAGGATTTGATAGGTTAGATAAAAACAGGCTATTTAACACAAGGGGAACATGCACTAGGGGACACAGGTGGAAACTGAGTACCCAAATGAGCCACAGAGATATTAGAAAGAACTTTTTTAGTGTCAGAGTGGTTGACAAATGGAATGCATTAGGAAGTGATGTGGTGGAGGCTGACTCCATACAGAGTTTCAAGTGTAGATATGATAGAGCCCAATAGGCTCAGGAATCTGTACACCTGTTGATTGACGGTTGAGAGTCGGGACCAAAGAGCCAGAGCTCACATATGTGCAGACACAAACACACACACACACACACACACACACACACACACACACACACACACATAAAGGTGGTATTCATGAGCGAAATCGCAAAAGAAGAACTGTTAGAAAGGAAGAGCTGTCTAGCAAATGTAGAAAAGTTCAAAAGAGTATTCCTGCAGAGGGATATGACAAGGGAAGAGAGAAAGCAGGCAGCAGACGCGAGGAAGGAGCGCAAGGAGAGCGAAAGGAATCATGAGGTGAGTACAACTAGGTGAGTACACAAGCACACACACGCATGCACCATCTCACACGCACACACACAAACACACACATATGTGTGTGGTGTGGAAAAAAAAGTAGTTAGTAAACAGTTGAGAGGCGGGAATAAAGAGCAAAGCTCAACACCCGCAAACACATCTAGGTGAATACACACTGTTATGATCCCAAGTAGCAGAAAAACGAGTCTCCCCTTTGAGAATTATTCTATCAGGCCTGACCTGACTAGAATGTCTAGGAAATATAAAGGTGAAGATACAGATGTAAAATAATTGGTTGGGTTTGATAGACAATTTAAGATAATGGGCAGTGTATAAGAAAATAAGTAAATGACTTGACACAAAATGTGGAGAGTTTGGTGGAGGTGTGAGGCTCGCTTGAGAGGAGCTTAAGTCACTTGAGTACCACACATCATGAGGGGAAGCAGTGCTCCGTGTGAGCTCCTGTCAGAGAGGAACCCGTAAGTGATATACCTTCACAAGAAAGGAAGTGTGCAGACGTTCCAGCTGTGGAATCGAGCTGGGAATGTGTAGTCTCAAGTCCTTGACGGCAAGGTGAGTTTGTTAAGCCGCCCAGAGACATAATCGTGGGCAGTGGGAGTGCCCTGGTCAGACTCCGTCAGAGGGAGAGCGCCCTGCAGGAGACCTTTTTTGTGGTAAGCACAATTTTAACCAGTTTACATGATTGCCTATAGTTGATCGTGTGCCCAGCGATCGTAGCGAATGTTTATTGATACATTAGGCATGTTTTCATAAGGCAGAAAGCCTAAATAAGAGGACTGAGGTGAGAGAGACAGCTGGAGGGACGAGCAGCATGTCCTCTCCTATCGACCGCCTGGAGCCAACTGACTGGCTGGCAGTGGAGGACAGCTCCCAGAGTGAGGAGCCGCCTGCCGGCAAGGCGGGGTGTGGGAACCGACTTGTGAGATTTATATTTATTTAATTTATATGAATTTATATTTACGTTAATTTATATACTTCGATAGCAATTTGTATAATGATAAGTGGACTGTATTTCTGCAATAATCTCATAATCTCACAAATCGATCCTCTACACATTAGGGGGGGTTTATTAAATTAAATTTATATATATGCAGCCAATCAAACTACAGTATTAACTACATACATTGAAAAGGTTCCTTATCTTATAGTACAGCAGGTTAGTCCACCAGGTATAACTAGGGTGTAGACACCAAATTATCCTCTTTGAGGTAGCTTCCATCACCCAGTAACTGGTGCACAAAGTCTATGCTTCCTCGTCTTGACCTGTCAAAAGGGCGCTAGCTGTAAAGCCAGATTCTATATATGACAAGCTATATCAGAGAAAACACTATACATGGAACATGAAGACCTGGCTTAATTACCTTTAGTTTGAGGCTGCCTCGCGTTCTAACCGGCCCACCCTACCCAATGACATTAATGGCCACTAATGATAGATAATGGGTTTCGGAAAGAACACTTAACTTGATTTGATGACAGCGTGTTGGAGATGGTACACCTTTGGTTTCCATAACACTATGTCCAAGTAAAATTAACAGGAGCCGAATTTGCTCCCTGCGCCTCTGGTCTCAATATAAACAATGGCTGCCCCTTCCTCACCCTGACGCCTGGCTTACATTGTCCACATGACAGAAAGTGATAGAAGGGTCACATTTACTCTACTTTAATATTGATAATTAAGTTAATTTATATAAGATGTTTTTATGATGGTAAAGTCCAAAGACTAATGTATTTAAGAATAATTCCCACCATAATAGGTGGAGAATATAATAGTATGTGGTGATGATATCCCGTTTTCTATAGACGGTAATTCCACTACAAGTTACGTTTTCTATGGGTAACTTGTTGGTAATACAGCAGCAATTATTATCTGTCTGTATGATATATTAAATGGTGTCGGATTTTCCGACATAATTCCCCAGGGGCTGCTCACGGGTCGAAGTCCTAATTATAACAGACGAACACCGATACTCCTCCTTCGAATTATTTGATTAATTTGATGTTAGTAGTTAGTAATCACACATTTGTGCGTCTGTTCGTACAGGACGGATGTCCCGTACTAGAGTTGCAGGGGTTAGAAGTCTAATGCGATTTCATTTCCCTGTTAACTCTTGAAAGGCTAATATTCAAGCCTAATTACATATTATTTAACCCAGAAGACTGGATGTGATCAAGTACTACAGTCAAGTATGATTCAGGGACTGCAGTGAGATCAGTGACATTAGATATAACTTGAAGTTTCTTCAGGTAACTGGTCACTGATATATAAACACTGAGGCCCATGGAATACATCTTGATTAAATAATAAATGTATCAAATCAGTCATCAGATTTATTGGGGTTTAATTTAGTTAATTGATTCAGAAGATTGAATAGCTCATCATTAAAGTAAAGTATGGTTCTGAGACTGCAGTGGGTTCAGTGACATTGGTCGCAGTGACTTGTAGCTGTTTAGGCTACTGTTCACTGATTTGCCACTGAGGCCTCATGAACTCATCTTCAGCTTTAAATGATGATACTAACATCAACCTCTGTTGGTATAGTCAGCTGTAATCTCCTTAGTATAATGCTACTGGAGAAATATAATCAGCTGACAAATTTAGATTTCTACTGGTATTGTTTATCTGCAGGCATAGGTCTCCTCAGGCTTGATACTGGGCCTGAGAGTAATATACCTCCTGCAGAGTTTAACATGGTTATGCCCTGATATTTAGTAGGGCTACCGATGAATCGATGGCAATAGTCTGTCCCAACAAGGAGACCGAAGTCGGTGAGGTGATCAGACTTAATATTATCTGCCAATTTTATTCCTCTATTTCTCAGGAATTTGGCTGTTGCTCTCAGACCTTGAACTTGTAGGTCTACTGGTATTTTGTCCACCACAATGGCTTGTACTCGACAGATGTACCTGCCTAAACGTACTGATGGTTGTACCACCTGGTAGACTTGAGGTCCTGCATCTGTTATAAACCCTGAGATATTGAATGACATCTGGGCTACAGGCCTTAATTGTAGTTCATCTGCCAACCTTTTAGTGATATATGTTCTCTGGGATCCTTGGTCAAACAACCCACGGGTATGGACCTTGGCCCTCTTATTCAGGATGGTAATTTGGGCAGTAGGCAAAGTCGTATTACCTTTAGACTTTGCCGATTGGACACTCTTTGTTTGTTGCACCTTGCAGTACTGTACTGAGGTGGGAATGCTATCTTCCACCTTGGGGTTTGGAGACGTTGTTTTGGTGTCTCTGCACAATGCTGCATGGTGCTGACCTTTGTTACACCTATTACAGGTGTGTAATTGGGTATCACAGTCGTTGATGTTATGTTTCCTGAGGCACCTCGTGCAATGTTGCAAATCTTTGAGTCGCTCAACACGGGCGTCACTATCAGGAAAATTAGAGCAGTGGTACATTGAATGTTTCTCATTGCAGAACAAACATGTTCCATAGTTTCCAGTACCCTTTGGTGTCACAGTAACTATAGGCTTGGAGGGTCCCACTGCATATACGCCCACACTGCCACTGTTCCACTTTGGTGTTGAATTATATTGTCTAGATTGATTTGGAGTGCCTTTGGTACTCTGTGGTTTACTATTATTGGTTTCTGAGGGTTTACTTGGTGGTTTTAATTTGTCATGTGTTCGTAATTGATGAACTACTGACTTTAAACCTTCAGATATTTCATTCATGGATAAGATGCTTTTATTGTAATGAGCACTCATTTGTCTCAATATGTCCCTAGGTATTTTCTCCTGGACAATTATTTTCAAGACCCACTCAGCCCCGTTTGTATCTGCTGTCAGGCTGAGGGCATTGATCATTGATTCTACCTCCAGCTTGAAGACTTGGAGTGAATCAGCTGAAGCCTCCGGTGGGGGTAAATGCAACAGCTCATGAACTAAATGTGATGTTCTTACTTTTGGATCAGCATAATTATCCTTGAGGAGTTTTACTGCCAGATCATAGCCGTCATTAGTTAATCTCAGATGGGATACTACTGTTTTAGCCTCACCTGATAATTGGCCTTGCAAATAAGAGAATTTACTACTCTTTGGTAAAGATTGTTTTCAGTCTACAAGGTCAACGAATTTCTTCCAAAATTCGTCCCAATCTTCCTCATCTTTTCCTGAGAAAGTGGGTAAATTAATTGGAGGGAGTCGAGCTTCTGCTTGACTCGTATTAGATGCAACTGTTGTTGTTGTTGCTGTTGCTTTGTTCTGGGCAATTAATTTGACATAAGGCTGTAATGTGGCCTGAGTCTGATCTTCATAATTCGCTAGATCAACCATAATGTCGTCTATTTCTGTTTCTGATAAATTAGTGTTGGCAAGTTCAGCCACATATGTTGCTATTTGACATTTGATTTGCTCAAATTTACCTGCAGCTGCTTGATAATAGCTTTCCAGGTCAGCATAATCAACTTGAGATTGTTGTGACAAATCTTCACATTTCTTGATCTGTCTTGTTAAGTGGCCTTTAAGACTGCAAGGGTTCTTTTCATTCTCCCTGCATTATCCATACTGGCTAGTTGGTGAAGCCTTGTGGGGCTTGTACTTGGGCTGCTCATAATACTGAACAAGCACTGATGGTAGCCTAGGGTAAATTCTGCACTCACTAGGCAATAATCCTACCTCTACTAGAGGTTAGCACTTAAAATTAATACACATTATATATATACAATCATACACACTAATGATTTGAGTGATAAACCAGTGTCATGGAAGTACCTTTAGGTTAGCTCTTCTATATCACCCTAGGATGGTAGAGACACTAATTAATCACTCAAAGGTGTAATGATCATAAGTAAATTATTATATATACACAACTCAACTCGAGTTGATAAAAATTACACCCAAAATAGGGTCTGGACCATTCATTAATGGTGTTAGGTTGTTGAATATAGTACAACTGACTATGGTAATGGGACTAGGATGAGCAATAATAGTTCAACTAGTCAATGGTTAATATCCTACCCTGTTGTGGGTTGGCAATTAGTAAATATTATATTGTGATCACTAGTGCAATATATTAAATAATTCTCTATTTTGGAGAAATAATACACAATTATTGATAATAGCCTCTTAATTAGCCTCTATGAAGCTTCTAATATTATCTAGAAGTATTAAATATTATTAGTGACCTCGCGAAATAAACTCCACAAAATTCGTAGATAATCTCTCGCGAAATGTAACACCACGAAATCCATGAACAATCTCGCGACACAGTCACTAATTTGGCTGGCTTCTATATTAGCGCTGTCATTTCACGGAATAACACGCCACCAAATATCTGTGGGTGTCCCTGAAACCGCTGATGAGGCAGATCTGAACTGAGCGGGGCTCGTGAACTCGTTCGAGGCAACGCCGCCGTCTTGACTGGCTTTGTTTAAATCACACTGCACTAGATATTTAATGACCCCACTGGTTAACTGGTTCATCCGGTACTAAGATGACCAAATGTGGGTTCAAAGGATCTAATAATCCGTCATCCGGTTCGAAGATGGCCAAATAATGTGGGAACCGACCTGTGAGATTTATATTTATTTAATTTATATGAATTTATATTTACGTTAATTTATATACTTCGATAGCCATTTGTATAATGATAAGTGGACTGTATTTCTGCAATAATCTCATAATCTCACAAATCGATCCTCTACACATTAGGGGGGGTTTATTAAATTAAATTTATATATATGCAGCCAATCAAACTACAGTATTAACTACATACATTGAAAAGGTTCCTTATCTTATAGTACAGCAGGTTAGTCCACCAGGTATAACTAGGGTGTAGACACCAAATTATCCTCTTTGAGGTAGCTTCCATCACCCAGTAACTGGTGCACAAAGTCTATGCTTCCTCGTCTTGACCTGTCAAAAGGGCGCTAGCTGTAAAGCCAGATTCTATATATGACAAGCTATATCAGAGAAAACACTATACATGGAACATGAAGACCTGGCTTAATTACCTTTAGTTTGAGGCTGCCTCGCGTTCTAACCGGCCCACCCTACCCAATGACATTAATGGCCACTAATGATAGATAATGGGTTTCGGAAAGAACACTTAACTTGATTTGATGA
Organism: Procambarus clarkii; assembly: GCF_040958095.1. Classification (NCBI taxonomy): domain Eukaryota; kingdom Metazoa; phylum Arthropoda; class Malacostraca; order Decapoda; family Cambaridae; genus Procambarus; species Procambarus clarkii. The sequence continues at coordinate 6,858,334 of NC_091239.1, read as the reverse complement.
CAGCGTGTTGGAGATGGTACACCTTTGGTTTCCATAACACTACGTCCAAGTAAAATTAACAGGAGCCGAATTTGCTCCCTGCGCCTCTGGTCTGAATATAAACAATGGCTGCCCCTTCCTCACCCTGACGCCTGGCTTACATTGTCCACATGACAGAAAGTGATAGAAGGGTCAGATTTACTCTACTTTAATATTGATAATTAAGTTAATTTATATAAGATGTTTTTATGATGGTAAAGTCCAAAGACTAATGTATTTAAGAATAATTCCCACCATAATAGGTGGAGAATATAATAGTATGTGGTGATGATATCCCGTTTTCTATAGACGGTAATTCCACTACAAGTTACGTTTTCTATGGGTAACTTGTTGGTAATACAGCAGCAATTATTATCTGTCTGTATGATATATTAAATGGTGTCGGATTTTCCGACACGGGGGATGGCCCAGCCCAAACGGAGGAGTCCAAACTCACAGCATGTAGAGAGCAGATAGATGTTGGATGTAAACATATTATGTGGACTATTTCGTTTATGTGTTTATAGGGAAACATTTTTATTGGCGTGTCAATGGGTTGCAGGTTTGTCTGGGGAAGGAGTTGCTGAGAACTTCAAAGACAGCTGAGTGGGTGTAGTTGATGAGACTCCAAGGTAGTGGAAAGTACTGAGCTTTGTGGGAGAGCAGCCATACAGTGAGGAAGAGAACCTCAAGCTGTGAGAAGAGGAATAATGGAATGAAGTTTCACATGATTTGTGATTTTTTTTCCCAAGAACCACAACTGTGGACAGGGTAGAACGGAATAATAATAAAAAACAAAGGGGATTGAGGAGATCATACCACTTAAGGAGAGAGTGGGGAGTCACAGCGGCTCGAGTGGGTGTGTGCACGGGACAACGAGGCTGGCATTGGAGCTGCATCCCCCCTAAATTTGTGACGTTGAGCCCCTCTCCAAGTGCCAGGAGCGCCAAGGGTGATCGCCTGCTTAAAGTAAGCACTCTCTGGGTTTTGGGTTGGTTCGTCGGAAAGGAAGGATGAACAACGACAACACCAGTCATATAATAATTGGGGGCCTGTGTCCGGGAGAGTGAACTGACACACCCACACCCTGTCTGAGAGTTGATTGGTACACCCCCTCGTGAAATAAGTATGCTATGTGGCCATAGCCTCATATATTCTCTCTAGGGAAGACTCACAGGACAAGATGGATAAGGTGCAAGCGTTTGTGGAGTCAGGCAAGCCTGAGGACTTGGAAGGTTGCACTAGGGAACAGTTGAAACAAATAGTGGAAAAATGTGGCATCAGGATGAAGGCATCGAAAGTGGCCGGGATGAAGGATGAGATCCTGAGGCAGTTGAGAGCCAAGAGTGAAGCGACAGAACAAGGAGCCCAGAAAGGAGCTGAACGTGGAAAGGAGGATGACGGACAGGATGAAGTACAATCCCAGGGATCGAGTAGGAGCAGTAAGAGTAGCCGCAGTAGTACGAATAGCAGGAACAGACACTCCCCTGACGTTCCACGAGCGCTTTGTCATGGGTTCATATCCTGGCTGGGGAGGATTTACTGGGCGCAAATCCTTAACTGTAACCTCTGTTTAACTCAACAGTAAAATGAATACTTAGTTGTAAAAACGATTCTTCGCGGCGGGGATCTTATTCCAGGGACCTGCCAGCAACGCTACGTGTACTAGTGGCTGTACAAGAATGTAACAACTCTTGTATATATCTCAAAAAAAAACAAAAAAAAAAACAGGAGTCTGGAAAGGTTCTAGTTAGAGCTACAGATGCAGAAACAACGACAGGACAAGGAGAGACAATTCCAGCTGTAAAAGATGAAGTTAGTATGCCAGATGAAAAATGAAGCTGAGAGGGAAAAAGGGAAAACCAGACTGGAAGTAGAAAAAGAGAAATCCAGACTGGAGATAGAAAAAGAGAAAACTAGGCTAGAGGTGGAGAAAGAAAAAGGCAAAGCCAGGCTAGAGGTGGAGAAAGAAAAAGAGAGAACAAAGCAAATGCAGATAGAAGCGAATAGAACCTTGGCCGAACAGAGGATTGAACATGGGTTGCCAGAGAGCACCATCCAGGTATCACACTCACCAGATGTTAGGGTTAGAGAAAAGGAAATTCCCCTGTTTGTGCCCGAAGAGGCAGAGAGCTTCTTCGAGCATTTTGAAAAAGTAGCCAGTATCAATGAGTGGCCACAGGAGGAATGGGCCCAGCTGGTGCAGTTAAGATTGACCGGTGCTGCCAGAGAGGCGTACACTCAACTAACATTGGAAGAGTGCCAGGATTATGCCACAGTAAAGAGCAGCATACTGCGCTCGTTTCCGTTAACCCCAGAAGCTTATAGGAAACGCTTCAGACAGATGGTAAAGGTTGTAGCATGCACGTTCGTTGAGACAGCAAGGGATCTGGAAAGGCGATTCCAGAAGTGGATTGAGGCTGCCGGAGTTGGATCTTATGCTGATCTAAAACAGCTGATGATAATGGAAAAGTTCTTGGAGATGATGCACCCCGAGACAAAGTTCAAGATCCAAGATTCAGGGATAAAGGAGGTGAAAGATGCTGCAGATAGGGCGGATATGATCACTGAAGCATACAAGAGCTTAAGAGAGAACAGAGTGAAGAATGAGGTGAGACGTAGCAATGGCAGATCCAGTGGAGTCTGGGGAGGAAGAAATTATGATAGACCCAGAGGAACCTGGGGTGAGAAAAATTTTGATAAATGGGCAGATAAATGTAAGTACCCTAAAAGTCAGAAAAGTAAGGTGCACACTTCGTCTGAAAGTGAGGATGAAGGAGTCAAACGAGAAACTAATCGTGATCCAGGTAATCAAGAGTCCAGCATAGCCACAGAGTACGAGTAGTGTGCCTGGCCTGAGGAACTCCAATGCGAGTGGAAAAAGTCAGAGCCACTCTGGTACATATAGAAGAGACTTTTCCCAGTTGAGATGTTACCAGTGTAACAGGTTAGGTCACAAAATGCGAGATTGTAGGCAGGGAAAAGAGTTGTGACCCTGGCCATGTGTGACCTCTGAAGTAAATATACTAATGTGTTCCAAGACAAACCACAGAAAGTGAATTTAGTGAACGAGCGGTATAGGCCATTCATGAGCAAAGGTTGGATCAGTATAGGAGGCCAACCTGAGGTAGAAGTTGGTATCTTAAGAGATAATGGAGCTAATCAGAGCTTGATTACAAGAAGCCTGATTGGGAATGATCGACGGTTAGCTTGCAGGAGGAAGATGAAAGTATATGGGTTATTGTCTGATAGTGACATGCCTGTTTGTACTGTCCAGTTTAGGTCAGAATATGTGTCGGCAGAGGTGATGTTGGGATTGTACCCCAACATACCTGTTCCAGGAGTCCAAGTGATCCTGGGGAATGACTTGTGTGGGACAAAGGTGTTGCCAAAAGTCATGGCGGAGACTGTGCCAGAGGAGTGCCAAGAAGGCCATGGCATGGGTGGGACACCTGAGATTGTGAACCTGACTGATATCTGAGGGGATGAGTCAGGAGACCACCAAGCCATTGAGAACCCTGTCTCGGTAGTGACGAAGGCAGAGGTGGCCGACGAGGAAGACACTGGAGAAGATGAGACAGTGACGATTCAACAGGTAGAAGATATCGACGTAGATATAGCATGGCTGTTTGATGAAGGTCCAGCTCAGGAAAATGGAGCCTCAGTGAGGTCAAAAGTGAAGATGACCCAGCCGAAGAAGAATCATGTGAAGAGAATGGACTTGAGTAGAGCCCAACCTGCTGAAATTAAGATTCGGATGGTGAATGCAACTGTGCCAAGTAGAAGTGAAGGAAGATGTGGACAGATCAAGGACGGGTATAAAACGTCAAGTTGTCCACGAGCACAGAAGCATAGGGATAATTGAGTTAAGTTGTTTGAGATGTCAAGGGTTGAGATGTTTCACGAGAAGTGTGAAGAAAAGATAGTGAAGAAGAGTGATAGCCGAGAAAAGGAAATGAGAAGAGACAGTATGTGTGGAGAGATGTTTACGAGCACTTTAGGAGAGATAAAGCGACAAGTATGGTCGAATGCGGTTGAGAGTAATGCAGTACTCGAGGAACCTTGAGGGAACGAAGAAGAGTTGAAGGAGAAGAAACGGAAATGTGTAGAGGTGGGAAGATAACGCAAGCACGGAGGAGTAGAAGAAAGCCGAGGATTCGATGAAAGTGGAAGAGGATGAAGGCTCCGATAAATGAGGAGACGAAAGGAGGGATCGTCGGTGAAGACGGGAGAGCGAAATATGATGGTTGTAGATGGAAGCGTGAAGAAGACAGAGTGGAGCACGTTGGTGTGAGACTGAAGCATAACGGTGGCAGACCAAATCATGAGGACGATGAACTGAAGCACGAGGACGACAGAGGAGGTACAGACGGTAGATGTCTGACTCTGGACATGAAGAGCGCAAGAAGAAGAGGAAACGGAGGGAAGAAACAATAAGTAAAGTGGACTGATGGAGTGCAGGTGTCCAAGAGGGACAGCCTAGCCAAGGTGAAAGAAGTCGAATCACTTAAGAGAGGATCATGTTTCTAGCGAGTTGTGAGCTAGACGATGCAAGATGCAATGGACTATTTGCAGACTCCTAGAGGGAGTACGGGAACAGACTGACTGGCCGAACAAGTCGGTTAAAGGACAAGACAATGTAGTGGCTGATGCGTTATTCCGATCCTAGCCACTGGAATAATTCTCAAAAATAAGGGGGAGGGAGTGTTATGATCCCAAATAGCCAAAAAACGAGTCTTTCCTGTGAGAATTATTCTATCAGGCCTAACCTGACTAGAAAGTCTAGGAAATATAGAGGTGAAGATACAGATGTAAAATAATTGGTTTGATTTGATAGACAATTTAAGGTAAGGGGCAGTGAATAAGAAAAAAGGTAAATGACTTGGTACAAGATGTGGAGAGTTTGGTGGAGGTGTGAGGCTCGCTTGAGAGGAGCTCAAGTCACTTGAGTACCAGACATCGTGAGGGGAAGATGGCTCTGTGTGAGCTCCTGTCAGAGAGGAACCTCTAGGTGATATACCTTCATGAGAAAGGAAGTGTGCAGACGTTCCAGCTGTGGAATCGAGCTGGGAACATGTGGTCTCAAGTCCTGGATGGCAAGGAGAGTTTGTTAAGACGCCCAGAGACATTATCGTGGGCCTTGGGAGCGCGCTGGTCAGACTCCGTCAGTGGGAGAGCGCCCTGCAGGAGATCTTTTTGTGGGAAGCACAATTTTAACCAGTTTACAGTGATTGCCTATAGTTGATCGTGTGCCCAGCGATCGTTGTGAATGTTTATTGCTACATTAGGCATGTTTGATAAGGCAGAAAGCTTAAATAAGAGGACGGAGGTGAGAGATACAGCTGGAGGGACGAGCAGCATGTCCTCACCCATCGATCGCCTGGAGCCAACTGACTGGCTGGCGGCGGAGGACAGCTCCAGGAGTGAGGAGCCGCCTGCCGGCAAGGCAGAGGATGGACCAGCCCAAACGGGGGAGTCCACACTCACAGCATGTAGAGAGCAGATTGATGTTGGATGTAACATATTATGTGGATTATTTCGTTTATGTGTTTATAGGGAAACATTTTTATTGGCGTGTCAATGGGTTGCAGGTTTGTCTGGGGAAGGAGTTGCTGAGAACTTTGAAGCCAGCAGAGAGGGAGTAGTTGATGAGACTCCAAGGTAGTGGAAAGTACTGAGCTTTGTGGGAGAGCAGCCATACAGTGAGGAAGAGAACCTCAAGCTGTGAGAAGAGGAGTAATGGAATGAAGTTTCACATGCTTTTGTGATGGTGTAGCATTCCGGAGATCTGTGGAGGACTCCGGTAGAAGTGGTGAAGCACCTTTGTTGCTCAAGGAAGACTTCATGGTGCAGCAGCCTGGAAGAGCTGCGGAGGATCCTGGTAGATAAATTCGGAAGAGCCTGAAGATGTCAGGGTAGTGAACCAGGAAGTTCTAGCTGATTACTTGTAGGGAGTTGGTAGTGTGTTTGGTTGTCATTAGCGTGCATGACGCAGTGAAAGGTGAGTGATTGTTTGCCATTTTTGTGCCAAGGAGTACTTATACTGAAGTATAGAGTTACAGTCGTAGGCTGGATTACCTGCAGAGACGTACATATGTGTTCTAGGACTGATAGAGTGATTGATTGATCATTGTTGTATATCAAGGAATATTTATGCTGATATTTATGTCATTGCAGTCATAGGCTGGTTTTCCCTGTATGTATATAGATATATTTATTCTCTTGCTGATAGTGCAATATTGTCTTATGAGGTTTGACCTACTTGGTGAGGTCCATGGTATAGGTGATG
>NC_091239.1:6747027-6849527 GCF_040958095.1 Procambarus clarkii | reverse complement strand
TCCCTGCCCCCAGACCACCTCCATTTCCCCCCCATGACCTTTATCTTTCCCAACCCCTACCCCAGATCCTCATTGTTCCTGCATCCCATGCCCTTCCCTGTTTCTCCAGCCTGTGCCCTTCCCAGTTTCCTCACCCCAAGTTCTTCTCCCTACCCCACCCCCCCCTCCCCAGGCTCCCTCTCCTCCTAAACCCCTGACCTCCCTGTCAACCCACCCCAGTCTACCTTGCATACCCCAACCCGTGACCTCCCACCCCATGCCCCTCCAGCTCCCCCATCCCATTCTCCAACTAACCCCCAATCCCGGACCCCCTCAGCTGCATCACATCAGACCCCCCTAGCCCCCTGTTCCAGATCCTCCCGGCCCCCTCACACCCCAGACCCCTAAGTCCTCCTTCCTACACTCACCCATCCTAGATATCCCTTGCCCCCAACTCCAGTGGAATCAACAGAAACTGAGAATGGACAGAAGAGAGTCAGCTTCAAGGTCATGTACTCGAACATAGATGGGATTACAAACAAGGCTAGTAAATTTAGGGAAAGAACACAAGTAAACCCAGATGTTATTGGACTCACAGAAACAAAACTCTCAGGAATCATAATGATTGAGGTGTTTCCCCAGAGCTACACTGTAATAAGGAAAGAGAGGAAAGGAAGGGGAGGAGGCAGAGTGGTGGCTCTACTGATGAGAAAGGAATGGAGTTTTGAGATGGTTATTCTGGGCTGCAAATGGTTCAGAGACTTCATAACAGGCACCATGATGATATGAGGACCAAGAGTAGTAGTAGCAGTGATATAACCCACCACCATATGAAAGAAGACCCAGGAAAGAGTATGGCAGAAACAACATGGCAGTTAATATTATCATTGAGAGCAGCTGCTGCTGCCTGTAGAAATCGATCCCATTTGCTCATCATGGGGAATTTTAATCATGGAAGGATGGACTGGGAAAACAGGGAACTACATGGAGATGAGGAAACATGGAGAGCGAAACTGCTGGAGGTGACGACTAGAAACTTTTTAAGTCAGCATGTCAAGGGTCCCACGAGAATGAGAGGCAATGATGAACCAGCAAAACTCGACCTAGTATTCACTCTGAACGATTCAGACATAAGGGAAATCGGTCTTGAAGCCCCCGTTGGTATGAGTGATCACAGTGAACAGTTGCTTGAATATCTGGTCGAAGAAGGGTTAATGTACTCAAGGAAGGGACCAGAAAGCAAGAGGCTGGCATTCCGGATGGGAAACTATGAGGAGATGAGAAAAGGCCTAACTGAAATAGCTTGGGAAACAGAGCTCAGAGGGAAAGACGGTTCAAGACATGATGGACTACATCCCACAGAAGTGTAAGGAGGCAGCAGACAAGTTCGTCCCAGCCCAAAAGGAAAAAAATGAAATGGAGATGAGAAACCCATGCTTTAATCAGAGATGCAAGCTAACAAAGCAGCTAAGTAAAAGAGCGTGGAGAAACTATAGAAACAACAGAACAGTGAAGAGCAGAGAAAGATACCAGAGCGCCAGGAATGAATATGTCAGGGTGAGAAGAGAGGTAGAGAGGCAATATGAAAATGACATAGCGAGCAAGGCAAAGACTCAACCCAAACTGCTGCATCATCATCAGGAGGAAAACAACAGTGAAGGAACAGGTAATGAAACTGAGGATAGGGGCAGAAAGATTCACTTCAAACGACAAGGAAGTGTGCGAGGAACTCAATAAGAAATTCCAGGAAGTCTTCACCTCAGAGCAAGGAGAAGTCCTAGAGATAAGGAAGGGAACTTCAAACCAGACACCACTAGAAGAGTTTGTGATTACCAGTGGGGAGGTGAGGAAGCATCTGCTAGATTTGGACGTGACAAAGGCTATAGGCCCGGATGGAATATGACCATGGATTCTAAAGGAAGGAGCAGAAGCTCTGTGCCTACAACTCCTCATGGTGTACAACAAGTCACTGGTAACAGGTGAACTGCCAAAAATTTGGAAGACGGCCAATGTACAAGTATACAAGAAGGGTGATAGGCAGGAGGCACTGAATTACAAGCCAGTGTCCTTAACTTGCATTCCCTGCAAGATGATAGAAAAGATTGTGCAAAAAAAAGCTAGTGGAACATCTGGATCGGAAGAACTTTGTAACACAACATCTGAATGGGTTCAGAGATGGCAAATCATGCCTAACGATTAATTGAGTTCTATGAACAGGCAACAAAAATCAGGCAAGAGAGAGAGAGAGAGAGAGAGGGCTGGGCAGACTGCATATTTCTGGACTGCCAGAAAGCTTTTGACACAGTACCACATAAGAGACTAGTGCACAAACTGGAGATGCAGGCAGGAGTGAAAGGGAAGGTACTCTACTGGATAAGAGAGTACCTAAGCAACAGGACACAGCGAGTCACCGTGAGGGGTGAGGTCTCGGAGTGGCGGGGAGTCACCAATGAAGTCCCACAGGGATCAGTCCTTGGACCTATACTGTTTCTGATATACGTAAATGATCTCCCAGAAGGAATTGACTTATTACTCTCGATGTGTGTTGATGATGCAAAAATTATGAGGAGGATCAGGACAGAGGAGGATAGTATGAGGCTACAAAATGACCTAGACAAAGTGAAGGAATGGTCTGACAAATGGCTACTTAAGTTCAACCCAAGTAAATGTAAGGTAATAAAACTAGGAGGAGAAACTAGGTGGTCAGTTACTGGATACCCAATGGGAGATAAAGTCCTTCACGAAACGGACAGAGAGAAAGATCTGGGAGTTGATATCACGCCAAACCTGTCTCCCGGAGCCCAGATCAAGAATAACATCAGCGGCCTGTGCGAGGCTGGCTAACATCAGAACTGCTTTCATAAACCTGTGTAAGGAATCCTTCAGAACCTTAAATACCACATATGTAACGCTAATTCTGGAGTATGCAGCCCCAGCATGGAGCCCTATCTAGTCATGCACAAGACGAAGCTGGAAAAAGTTCAGAGGTATGCCACTAGGCTAGTCCCAGAACTAAGAGGCATGAGTTATGAGGACAGACTACGTGAACTGCATCTCACGTCGCTGGAATAAAAAAGAGCTAGGGGAGACAAAATCACCACATACAAAATTCTCAGGGAAATTTACAGGGTGGACAAGGATGGATTATTTAACATGGGTGGCACACGCACTAGGGGACACAGGTGGAAGCTGAGTACCCAAATGAATCACAGAGACATTAGAAAAAACTTTTTCAGTGTCAGAGTAGTTAGTAAATGGAATGCACTAGGAAGTGATGTGGCGGAGGCTGATTTCATACACAGTTTCAAATGTAGATATGACAGAGCCCAGTAGGCTCAGGAATCTGTACATCAGTTGATTGACGGTTGAGAGGCGAGACCAAAGAGCCAGAGCTCAACCCCCGCAAGCACAATTAGGTGAGTACACACACACACACACACACACACACACACACACACACACACACACACACACACACACACACACAGGAGCTGCCCGTAACATCTGTCTAACTCCCAGGTACCTAGTTACTATTAAGTAATATGGGCATCAGGGTGAAAGAAATTCTGCTAAATTTGCTATCCGCGATCGCTGGGGATTGAACCCAGACCCTAGGGTTACGAGTCCCAAGCGCTGTTAACTCAGCCCCAGATCTCCTGAGTGTGAGTGTGTGTTTGTGTGTGTGTTACAACAGTAAATAGTGAGTTGCATGTATTGGATTCCTCAAAAACTTTTATATTTTTTTTTCAGAGGCTTGTTTCTCGTTGCGTTGTTCATCCAGACCCTCAGCGTTCACCAGCTTTCAACTCCTCACTATGGACGAGTCAGGTATGTGGTGAACCCTAGTGTGTGTGTGTGTGTGTGTGTGTGTGTGTGTGTGTGTGTGTGTGTGTGTGTGTGTGTGTGTGTGTGTGTGTGTGTGTGTGCGTTGGTAAGGTTTGTTGTGATGCATGTTTGGTTTTCGTGTGTGTTGTATCATATGTGGATTGGTCACGTATTTACTATTTGTGTGCAAAAGAGGACGTGAGTTCTGTTTAAGTATGTAGTGGCGGGTAATATCAGAGTTGGTCTGTGGCGTCAGTTTTGTAATGTTCGAGTGTATTACTGCAGAAGTAATTATTATGTTGTACTGTCACAGGTGTATTGCAGTTAAGTGCATGACTACAGATGCATAGTGGTTTCTTATCTGGTGACAGGTGTTTGTGTAGGTGGGCGTGTAGCATTGAGACCTGTGGAATCAGGCACTTGAATAATAGGGTTATAATTACAGGAAGATAATTGTCACACAGTTGGACTCACGTGTGTGCTTACAGGTGAATGATTGTACAGGTGTTGGTTGTGAAAAAATCACTAGGAAGAGGGGAACTACAAGAAAGTTTGAAGGCAGCCATTATTTTGCCAATAAGAAAATAGGGAGACAGGCAGTGCTAAATAAAATACTATTTTCTCGTTCATGAATATCATACATGGTTCTTCAGAGGATCATAAGATACAGACTAATAAAACACATGCATTTTTTTGTAGCAAACATCAGTATGAGATCATAAACAACGAGTCCTGCCTCACAATCCAATAGGTCTATGGCAGGGCCATATAAATCATACTAGATAGATGGAATAGCAGGCAATGCTATAGGATTGTCAGAAAGCTTTTGATACGTAGCCCTTCGGGAGGTGGTGCAGAACAAGCCTTTAGGACAGGGCAAGTGCCACTTTTGATAAAGTACCTAAGCAGAATAGTGCAAAAAAGAAATAACAACCCCATTCTGTATCATAATAAAATGTGTTACTTGGTCTTTTGTGGAGCAAGTAACAAAATCAGTAGACTGACATGTTGTCACAGCTCGAAGACGACTTGGCTATGTGTCTCTGGCAGTTTACCTTGTATGGGGACCCAGACTACAGGAAATGTTGGGTGGCCAAAGACAGGTGACAATGACTGTTATTCTGCTGATTTTGTTATTTACCCCATAAAGACAGGGACAAACATTAAAATATTACATGTAATATTGTTTTAAAATTAGGAAATTTAGAGAGGTGACAAATATTTTTTATTGAAAATAATAAAATATATACAATACTTGCACTGCATCAATACTTCGTTTCTTGAAGATGAAGGAAAATACTTGTGATGATGATAAAAGCTTTGGCCTATCTTGAGGTTATTTTGAGATGATTTCGGGGGTTTAGCGTCCCCGCGGCCCGGTCCTCGACCAGGCCTCCTTTTTGTTACACTCCCCCAGGAAGCAGCCCGTAGTAGCTGTCTAACTCCCAGGTACCTATACACTGCTAGGTGAACAACGGCATCAGGGTGAAAGAAACTCTGCCCATTTTGTTTACGCCTCCACCGGGGATCGAACCCGGAACCTCAGGACTACGAATCAGAAGCGCTGTCCACTCAGCTGCCAGGCCCCCTAAAAACATAAAAAGAAACCCCTCTGTTACCTTGAAATATTAAATGTTGAAATTCTTTTTATTTAAAAATTGGCTTACCTAAGAAAGTAAGTAATTACCAAAAAAAGGCTTGGTACCGCTCTTGGTAATTAAATTTAAAAATTTAAGTCTTAGTAATCTTAACAGATAGACTTTGTAGCACTATCAGGGTCTCATGATATATAATAAAGGCGCTAAATATCACCATGCATACGAGAACAAACGCATAAGGGCAATTAATATCGAAGGTATCTCATTCATTAGGGATTTTATCGAGGGAAAAATGACCCTATACTAGGAACACGAGAGACATGAACGTCTTCAATGTCGTGATATTCTAAAAGGAGGTGCATGACAGTTAGAGCAGACATTGCACTTCGGACAATAAGGAGCAGGTCGGTGTTCCCATTAAGTGCCTATGAGTTATGCATGCATGGGTAATATGTAACCTAGCCATAGTTGTTTCCCACCGACGATAATGGTAGTAGAAGGAAGGTTAATATATTCAATTACAGTTTGAGTTTAATAAGTATATATTGTCTACACCAATGTAACCCCCTCCCCGCCCAGCTCGTTGTCGCCGTGTGGGGGCTTAGTGGACGGCTGCCGGAGTGTGATGCTCCTTGGGACAGTCCTCTGTCCTTTTCTAGCCTTGTGCTCCTGCTGCCGTCCTCTCCAATTCTGCTGGGCATCTTTTCCTTTTCCTTCTGTTTCGTTTTTCTCCCCCCTCTTCTCCTATCTGCTTGCCGTTTCCTGCCGACCTTTTGCTCGTTCTGGTTCGTCCCTTGGACTTCTTCTATTTTGACGCCCGGGAGCTTGAGGAGGTCTCTTGTCCCTGTCTCTTGCACCCGTAGAACTGTAGTACCCGATGTCGAGAGCGAGGGGAACCTTTTATTGTCAATCCCCCTTTCGTCACTGAACCCGATCTCGACGGACTGTCGGTTTCTTAAGGTGGCGTTTGTGGGGCGTATACTCACGACGCACCCCTAGGAGGCCCCGGCAAGATCGGCGATAGCTTCTTGTTGGGTGTCCTGCCTCTAATTGTGGCTCCATGGTGGGTATGGGGGCACATTCGTGAATGAATTCTTCTTTTCGTAATGATGATAACCCCCGTTTCAGCTGCTTCTGGTGTACCTTCTCAGGCTCGTGGGGTGGGCGACCAAGCCCCCGAGTCGGTCCGTACTGGAAGACCGGGCTCTGTAGCCTCCACTGCATTGGGCCCCGACCTTGCTCCTCCTTTGGCCTCTCTGACTCCTTCCCCTGGCTCCCCTCCCTCCTCTGTGGTTGGGTCGAGCCCCAGGCCCCCAGTGGTGACTACCTCGTCCCCTGGCGCGGCTCCTTCTCTAGTTGTAACTATTGCGCCTTTTAACCCCTCTCTCTCTGGGGGTTCTCACCGCCGTCCTCGTCAAGGCCGCCCTCGCTCGATTTCTTCCAGTTCTGCTACCTATCAAGCCTTGTTTGGTCCCGCTTCATGGGCCAAATATTTTGATCTCCTCCCTCTTGATTCTGCGCCTCCTGACGATTTCTCCCTCCATCGACATCTCGTTGATTCCGTGGATGCCTCCATTACTTTCAACCCCACTCGTCTCGGTACACGTGTCGTTGCTGCTCCTTCTCAGGATGCTGCTTCCCGCTTGGCTGCCTTATCCTGCCTTGGCGAGACCCCTGTTCGGGTCTCGAAGAACGCTCAGTTGAATGCCAGTGTTGGCACTATTTTGCTCCCGCCCCATGTTGCGACCGGTGTTCGGGACCTGCACGACTGCCACGACGATATTCGACATATCCTTGCGGCCCAGGGCCATTCTATTCTCCAGGTGGACATGTTACTCGTCCCCCTCGTGGTAGTCGCCGTCAACCCCTCCAGGTTGTGAAGATTACCTTTGATGGTAGGACCCTTCCACCCTCTGTCATTCTTGCTGGTGCCAGGTGCTCTGTCCAGGAGTACATTCCTTCTCCTCGGCTCTGCAACAAGTGCTGGAGGTTTGGCCCATCCTACCTTCTCCTGTGCGTGTGTCCATTACAAGCTTGAGGCAGCCGTCCTCAACTTGAAGCACCGGGAGCGTTTATCTTTTCCTGAGGCGAGACGCCAGGTTCGCCGGCTCCCGCCTTATGCTCATATCTCTTATGCTCGCGTGTTGCGCTCTTCCTCTCCTCGTCCTTCCCGCCTTCCTCAGACTCACAACCGTTTCCGGGCCTAGGACCCTGATGCGCCCACTGCCCCCTCCTCTGTTCCTTTGGGTTCTCTCCCGAAGGATCCTCCTCCTGGTCCTCTGTCCGGGGTTCCCCTTCCTTCTACCCGGTCTGTCGTGTCTCCTGTGTCTTCTTCCTCGTCCCCCTCCGATCCTCCTTCCCATCCTCTTCCTCCATCTATCGGCTCTCCCCACCGCCTGTCGGTGTGGGCGGATGTCCATCGCTCTCCTAGCGGCCGTCGTGTGTGCTCTCGTTCGGCTTCTCCTGTTGAGACACTGGAATCCGTTGCCCGGTACGTAGTTGCTGGGACACCGGTCTCTTTAAGTCAGAAGCGTAAGCCTGGCTCCTCTCCTTCCTCTTCCCCGGCGGGTAAGAAGGCTTCGCTTTCTTCCTCAGCTCCTCCGTCTGGTTCTGTTGCTCCTTCCCCTCCCGTTTCAGTGATTGCGCTCCCTGTTCCTGCTATGGAGGTTTCTTTGGCTCCTGCTTCCCTTTCGGTTGCTGCTCTTGCTGGGGTGTGCTCCCCTCTTTCTACTCCCCCTCTTCCTGCTGCTGTCCTTGACTGCTCCTCTCCGTTGTCTCCTCCTCTTCCTCCTCCTCCTCCTCCTCCGGACCCCGCCCGCCCACCTCTGATCTGTTCTCCCGTTTCCTTCCCTCCGTCTTTGCTCAGTTTACCCATGCCCCCTAACCCTGACTTTGCTGACCCTGATCCCGACCCTGATATTCTTTAACGTGCTCTGTTGCTCTTTCGCCTTGGTTTCTTCCTTGTTCTCTGGTTTTGTCCTTTCTCTTCTCGTCGTTGTCCATTCTTCAATGGAACGTTCGAGGTTATTACGCCAATTTCCTCGAACTCCAACTGCTGATTTCGCGGTTTTCGCCCCTTTGTGTCTGTCTCCAGGAGCCAATGCTTGGTGCTCGTCCTGGTCGTTTTCGTGGCTATTCCTTTCTCTCCCCTCCCCCAGCCATTGCTGGGGCTTCTAATTCTTCTGCTCTCTTGATTCGTGCTGATGTTCCCTTTGTTCCTTTACTTTTTCCTTCGCCTCTCCATTGTTCTGCTGCTCGTATCTTTGTGGGGAAATGGTACACAGTTTGTTCTATTTATCTCCCCCCGAGTGTCCCGCTCTCTCTTCCTGATTTGAAACACCTCCTAGACTCCTTGCCGGAGCCTGTGCTCCTGCTGGGTGACTTCAATTGTCGTCATTCTCTTTGGGGTGACGTTCTGACGAATACCCGGGGTCGCCTCCTTGAGCCGTTTCTCCTCTCTTCTTCCCTGTCTCTTCTGAATTCTGGTGAGCCCACTCATTTGGACTCTCGGACTCGCACCCTTTCTTGTCTTGATCTTTCTCTCTGCTCTTCTTCTCTTTACTTAGATTTCACGTGGCAGGTTCTTGATGACCTCCATGGAAGTGATCATTTCCCCATCCTTGTTTCCTTTTTCTCTTTTCGCCCTTCCCTCTCTTTCCCTAGGTGGCAGTTTGCTAAGGCAGACTGGACCCTATTTACCCTCAGTGCTGCTCTCTCTGACCTCTCCTTTCTGCCTCTCTCTCGCGCTCTCCTCCTTTTTCATGACACTGTCTTCAACGCTGCCCTTCGCTCTATTCCTCGCTCTTCCTCTCGGGGTCCGCGGAAGTGCGTTCCCTGGTGGAATGCGGACTGTGCTCGGGCTGTCCGCTGTAAGCGTGCAGCCTGGAAGAGGCACCGCCGTAGGCAGACCGCCGATTCTTTTCTTTTCTTTCGGAAAGCGAGTGCGGTGGCCCGTAGGGCCATCCGTACGGCTAAACGTGAATGTTGGGCATCTTATGTCTCAACAATTACGTCCGAAACCCCTCTGGCCCAGATCTGGAAGCGTATCCGCAAGATAGCGGGTAAGTTCGTTCCCGATGTTTCACTGGTCCTTCACCTCCATGATACTCTTGTGGCGGACCCGTTGCAGGTCGCTTCCGAACTGGGTTCTCACTTTTCTTCTGTTAGCTCTGGTCTTCATCTTCTCCAATCTTTCCTTCTTCGTAAACCTGTCCTTGAGTCTCGTCCTTTAGATTTCTGCACTCATCTTCAGCTTCCCTATAATGATCCCTTCTCTCTCTCTGAACTTCGTTCTGCCCTGGCCCTCTGCGGTTCTACGGCGGCGGGCTCCGATGGTATTCATTATGAGATGCTTCGCCATCTCCCTCCGAGCACGTCTCAGTATTTACTGAGTCTGTATAATCGGATCTGGGAGTCGTCGTCAGTCCCTGAGGACTGGCTCGATGCCGTTGTCCTCCCTGTTCGCAAACCGGGGTCTCTGGGTACTTCCCCTAAGGACTTTCGCCCTATTGCTCTCACAAGTTGTGTCTGCAAACTCTTTGAACGTATGGTTAACGTTCGTCTGATGTGGTTCCTGGAACACCATCACCTCCTCTCCCCTTCTCAATTTGGTTTCCGCAAGTGCCGCAGCACGACAGATGTCCTGGTGAACTTGGAGGTCTATATTCGTACTGCTTTTGCTGCGAAGACCTCCGTTGCCGTCCTTTTTGGCCTGGAAAAAGCTTACGACACCACTTGGCGTTATCATATCCTATCTCAACTTCATTCTTTTGGCCTTCGTGGTCATCTCCCTCTCTTTCTCCGCAGCTTCCTCTCTCGTCGTTCCTTTCGGGTGCGCCTTGGTACCGCTCTCTCTCCCTCTTTTCAGCAATACGAAGGTGTGCCCCAGGGTAGTGTTCTGAGCACTACTCTTTTTCTGGTTGCCCTCAATGGTTTTCTTTCCTCTCTTCCTTCTGGTGTCTTCTCCGCTCTCTATGTCGATGATCTTACCCTTTGTTGTCAGGGTGATGATTCGCCTCTCCTTCAACGCCGGCTTCAACTTGCAATTGATGCCGTGTCGTCTTGGGCCACAGATCATGGCTTCAAGTTCTCTACTTCTAAGACTTGTGCCATGACTTTTACGCGGAAACGGGTTGTTCTTCGTCCCTCTTTGTCACTTTATGGTCATCCCCTTGAATACAAAGATTCCGCGAAGCTTTTGGGGTTATTCCTTGACACTCGTTTGTCTTGGTCTCCCCATATCTCTTACCTCCGTGTTGACTGCTCTAAGGCCCTTACCCTCCTTCGGGTCTTGTCCCATACTTCTTGGGGGGCAGATAGGCGCACTCTCCTTGCTTTACATTCCTCTCTCGTCCTGTCTAAGCTTGATTATGGTTGCCCTGCTTACTCGTCTGCTTCTCCTTCTACTCTTCGCCGTCTTGATGCTTTGCACCATACTGGGTTGCGCCTCAGTTCTGGTGCCTTTCGTTCGACTCCCATCCTTAGCTTGTATGTTGACACTGGCTTCCTGTCTCTCCAGGACCGCCGTGATCGCTACTGTCTTCGCTATCTTGCGCGGTCCTTGCAACATCCTTCCTCTCGCCTCTGTCGTGCTTTAACTTTTACCCCTCCTGCGGTTCCTGTTCCTCTTCACCACCTCCCTCTTTCTGTCCGGTTATCTCGCCTACAGGATATTCTTTCCGTTCGTATTTCTGATGTTTCTCCTCGTGTTGTTCCTTCTTTGCCCCCGTGGAGGGTCCCTCTTCCGCGGTTTTGTACATCCTTGACCCGTATCACTAAAGCTTTTACCCCTCCTACGGTTCTAAAACGCCTTTTCCTCGAGCACTTTTCTTCTCACTCCCGCTCCGTTTCTGTCTTCACCGATGGGTCTAAGTCAGCGGACGGTAATGGCTACTCTGTTGTTTTTCCTGATCGCACTTATATGTGTCGCTTGCCTCCGGAGACTAGCATCTTTACAGCGGAACTTTATGCTATTCTCTATGCTCTTCGTCTCCTGCTTTCTCGTTGTCAGTCTTCCTTTGTAGTTGTTGTTGACTCTCGTAGTGCCCTCATGGCTCTCGGGTCCTTTAATCCGGTTTATCCAGTAGTTGTCGAGATCCAGCATTGGCTGTTTCTCGTTCACAGTAAATTTAAGTCGGTTGAGTTTTGTTGGGTTCCCAGCCATATTGGTGTGTCTTTAAATGAGCGTGCGGATGCTGCCGCCAAGGAAGCTGTCCGCTCTTGTCCCATCTCTCGTAAAGGCATTCCGTATTCCGACTTTTACCCGGTTATCCATTCCTCAGTCCTTACCCGTTGGCAGGCTTCTTGGTTGTCTTTTACTGGTAACAAGCTACGTACTCTTAAATGTTGTGTTTCCTCGTGGCCGTCCTCCTTCCACCGTAACCAGAGGTGGGAAACAGCTCTGGCGAGGTTGCGTATTGGCCATACTCGCTTAACCCATGGTCACTTGATGGAGCGCCGCCCTGCCCCTTATTATCCTAGTTGCATTGTCCCTCTTACGGTCGTGCATGTCCTTCTTGAATGTCCTGACTTCCAGGACGAGCGTGTGTCTTGCTTTCCGACCGCCCCTCGCGGTCACCTGTCCCTCGCTAGAATTCTTGGTGACTCAGATACTTTTGATATCGTTCGCCTTATGCGTTTTTGTTCTCGTATTGGCATCCTTGGTGATATGTAGCGCCCTCTGATTATTTTGCGTATTTGATGGTGCTACATAGCCTTCCCGGTTTGGTGCCTTCTTTTGATAATTACTTGCTTGCTTACACCAATATAATTTATTAATGAACATATTTTCTCTGAATATATAATTATTATTGACTATTTAATTAAATTTACTTAGGCTGAAAGTCTATTTAACTAGTACTCTGCTGTATTCTATGACTATTATGACTGCCGTAATAAATGACTATCAATAATTTTAGGGTGATATTTTCCATTCTACGCAAATATCATCTACCATCTGGAGGGGTGAAGAAACACTAGATCACTTAATCTTTCCTTTTTAATTGTTCAATATTTTGTCAGTAATCTGACAGCTTCAGGAGTACACTCTGTTGCACTAAAACAACTATACTATGATGTCTTAAATAAAATGAAGACACTTGATAGGAGCTTTTTCACAGGTTGATGGTAGCAGCAGTCACATCCATGGACGTTAAACCCAGTCCCATCTTAAGACCTTTGCAAAGACATCAAAACAATACACGCAGTGTGCAACATGACGTTAATGCTGTCAATAATAAAACTATTTGTGAAAATTCCATTTACTTTCTGATTATTATGGAACTTGTTTTAAAATGCATGCCATCGTCTTCCCATTCTCTGTATATATCACATGATATTCCGAAATCGCCACGTGGAGCGCAACCCACATGGGAGCGGCATTGTTTTCCTGACTGCTCGTAACACTCGCAACAGCCGTGCTTCCCGCAATTTACCAATTACCGTTGTTTTACCTTAGGTATGTTTTTTTTTTTTTTATTTTATAAATTACACAAATACAAGAACACACAAAACAACGCAAACCTGTACACATCAAGTATACCAATGAAGGAACAGTACACAGGGATAAACAGTCTGTACACTAAACAATAACAGCAACCGCAAAACAAACACAAGCGCTGAACAAAATAAAAACGCATTGAAGCAATGAGCTAAACAGTACGGGGAATTAAGTGCTAAAACAGTACATGGAAACAATAGGCTAAACAGTTCATATCTACATAGCAACACAGAACATGGCAAAGAAAATTACATGAAAAATAAAGAAAACAATAAAGTACATAAATAACATTTAAACACACCGGGAACCAAGAACACAAAACCTACACAGACGTGGACATAGAATCATGTGCACAAAACCACGCCTACCACACATACAGAAGAACAAAGGAGCATAGGACCATACACGCGCTACCCAGGAAAATGACATACACTAAATGAGAAGAAAGTATGTACACACACACTAAACACACTCTAAACAACAAGACAAACACACTCATACCACCCACACAACCACGGCACACCACACAGCACCCAAGCACGCAAAATAATGGGTCACAGGCCAAAGCGAAACACGGCCACAAAAAGAACAGTAGAAAACAGTACAGCAGAAAACCCAGGCCCACGCAGGAGCCAAAACCCCCCTCAAAACCACACACCCACACGCATACGGACACAACCGGCACCCGGAGGTACGGAAACACACCACACACACACAGGAGCAGCAGCATCTCAAGGGGAGAGAGACACAATCACACGCAACCCCCGCCAAGGACACCCAAAGAAGCGGAAAGGGAGCGCATAGCAAAGCAAACCCCGAAACCCCCCAACCCCTCTAAACCCCCATCGACACCCCAACCCCACCCAAGACGAGAACATCACCTTCCCACCAAGGCACCTGCCGACCCAAAGGCAACCCCACGCACATAGGCATCTGTGAACCACCGACCAAACTCCTCCGGAAAAGCGCACTGCAACCACCACCAGGTAAACCGCATGCGCCCCCGTAAAAATTCTAAAATTCGGGCAACCCCAAAACCCTCCCGCCTCCCAACCCACACACAAAACACATAATCAGCAACCAAAACACATAATGTATTACGCACCCGCAGCGGCTAAGCCGGAAAATACAAAAACAAAAACTGCAAAACATCACCCCGACAACCCGGACCACAAAACACCTCCAGGACATCCCGAAACCAGTCCACCAACCCCTGTAACCGGACACAAAAATAAAATACATGCACCTGCGATTCACTTAAACCACAATGAACACACGCCCCAGAATCACGCAAGCCAAGCATACACAACCGCTCATTTGTCGCCAGCGACAAATGCAGAACCCGAAACAGCAATTCACGCTGCTGAGGCGCCAAGAACCGTGCCCCCAAACACGACCAGATACCACCCCAATCCCAACATGGGAATAAGCCCTCCACTCGAGGCCGCACCCGGGGCAACAACACCCCATACACAGCCTTGCACGAGAAGGACAGAAACCCAGGATGGCGGCACAGCTCCCGAAGAATGCCCACGGCCCAAGAATAAACAGGGGGGGGGGGTAAACAAGGCCACCTCCTGACAAACCCCCAAATCAACCAAAAAACTGAAGCGAAGCGAGCAGAAAAAACACTCAGCGTATTCAACCCCCCACCGAGAGCCAGCCCCCGACGCAACGAGACCCAGAAGAGGGCCTTGGCCTTCGTGAAGACGTCAGGAATGCCAACACCCCCCTAACACCAACGTCGAACGGCGCACCGGTTGATAACGCCCACACCATACATATCTATACACCACACTCTCCAAACTCAAGGCCTTCCGACGATCCAACGGGAAACATCGAGCCACAAACCAGACACGCGACAAGACCTTACACGCAACAAGCAGTCCCCGCTGATAAATCGTCAAAGGACGATGCGACAAGAGGCCAATCGCAACCCCAACCAACCGAGAGACAGCACCCCATTTCCACTTCAAGGAGTGGTCATAGGAGGCAAACCAAGTAACCCCAAGAACCCGAATCGAGGAGACCACCGGAAACCACGACCTATCCCACACCAAGCGGGAGGCCCACACACCGATCCCCATCAACCCCGACTTCTCCCGATTAAGAACGGCCCCCGTAGCGGACTCAAACCGCAGGAGAACCTCCTGGACAGCTTCAACAGAACCCTCCGAAGCTAGAAATAGAATGGTGTCGTCAGCATACCCGCAAACGGGTAGCCGGAAACCGGACGGCAGACAAGGAGGCACAATCAAGGAACACGCTTTCACCGCCCGGAAAAGAGGTTCCTGAAAAATCACATACAAAAGCATGGACATGGGACACCCCTGACGAACGGAACGGCAAATAGGAAAAAATGAGCTAAAAAACCCATTCACACAAACGCGACTGCGACTCCGGACATACAACAAACGGACCCACCCCACAAACACCACCGGAAAACCAAGCCTCTCCATAGCACTAAAAACAAACTCTAAAGACACCCGATCAAAGGCCTTGGACCAGTCCAAGCTGATCATAGCCGCCGAAAGCCGATACTCGGACGCATAGAGAAGCACGTCACGAAGTAAGGCATTGCAATGCATCAGGGCACGGCCAGGCACACCACAAAACTGCTCCATAGAGACCACCGACGCAACGACACCCCGACATCGACGCGCTAAAACCTTAGAAAGAATTTTATAATCAACATTTAAGAGCGTAATAGGCCTCCAATTGGAAAACAACTGCAAATCGCCCGGCTTCGGGAGCAGCCGCACGATCCTGTCACAAAAGGAATCAGGCAGAGCACCCAAACGCAAACACGCCTGCACCACTTCCAAAAGCACCTCCCCCAACACATCCCAAAAGGTAAGGTAGAACTCAATGGGCAGGCCATCCGCACTCGGCACTCTCCCAGAACGAAACGACTGAACCACCTCCAGGAGCTCCACCGTGGAAACATCCTGCACCAACCGGTCACACTCCGAGCGCGACAAAACGGGGAAGCACCTGTCCAAAAAGGAACCCGCGAGCACACTATCCCCATGCACCTCCCCATAGAGTGCCTCCAACTCCTGCCGCGCGGTAAGCAGAACACCCTCTGTGCTAGAAATCACAGACCCATCAGGCCGCCGAAGGCCCTTGAGAAGAACAGAACCCCTAGCACCCTTCTCCCTCCCTAAAAGAAAGGGAGAGAGCCTCTCCCCATCCACCCGCTCAGCTACACGAGCACGCATGCGAACACCGTCAGCCAACACCGCACGTAAATCACAAATACGCTCCTTACACTCAGCAATCTCACTAAAGCAGTCAACCCCAGCATTCAACTGCACATATAAAGAAGACAAACGCGCCTGAAGTAACCGCAGCAGACCAAACCTCCCGGCAGCCTCCCACTTAGCAACAATCCCAAAAAACCTCCGACACTCCACCTTACACCACTCCCACCAAACGAACAAAGAGGAGAAATCAGCCTTCCGGGCAACGATGCCAACCCACCAGGCCCGAAACTGCGCACAAATACGTGGACAACGCAATAACCGACAATTAAGTTTCCACCACCCAGGCCCCACCCGCACCTGACTCCGGACACCAACCCGGACAACCACCAAACAATGATCCGAGAAAGCCACCGGGACCGTGCGAAAATCAAAAACCGAACACTCCCCACCAGAAACATAGAACCTATCCAACCTAGAACTCGCCCCACGCGCAGCGAAGGTATACTCCAACGAGCCGCCACACAAAACAGCCGCATCGCGAAACCCGCACGCACGCAAAACCTCAATTAAAGCGGCCAAAACATTCCGAGGGTGAGCACTAGAGCAATCCCTCACACACGTAACACAATTAAAATCCCCCCCAAAGATCAAATCCCGCGTATCATGCTGCAGGTATGGCAAAAGCCCCTCCCGAAAAACAGCACCCGGTCCTGACGATGCGCCACCCCAGAAGGGGCGTACACTGTCAATAACGGAATCACAACCCCCAAATACTCAGCCCGAACAAACAAGACCCGCTCTTCTTCATCCATTTCCGTGTGAAGCACGGAAATAGATGCCCTCCGCGAAAACAACAACAGCGTTCCCCCAAAGGACGTCCTCGGCGGGTTCAACACAACATGATACTCAGCACACAACCCATGCAACACAGACACATCCCGAACATTGTGCTCTTGGATCAGAGCCACATCCACCCGCTGCTCCCGAAGCACATCCACAAGGCCCAATTGGGCTGCCAAAGCATTCAGACCACGAACATTCAAAGACGCACAAACAATAGCAGGCGCCATCGAACCCATTAATGACCCCCAGCCCCTCCAGGACCACCAGACGGCACAGAGCCACCCACTGCAGAGGCCCCGTCATCATCCTGAGGCTCAAACTGCCGCCGCCCCACCGTCGGGGAATCCACCATAATGCCGGGCCTCTGATCCTGCAGGAGGCGGACAGTGCCGGCATCACCCAGCGAAGCACGCCGAGACCCCGCTGCCACTGACCAGGTATCACCAACGTCCACCACCGACAAGGAATTCTTGCTGCCAACCGGCACTGCATCACTTCCGGAATCCATATCAGACACAGGAGAATTAGGAGGAGGAGGGGGGGCACCACCCAAGGCACAACTCCGCGAAGCATCAATCCGTTTGCCAGGGGGCTCTCGACTGTGTGAGCGCGCCCCCGCAACGCGCTTCCGGCGAGGAGCAAGGGAGGTCAACGCCCCCTCATGGAAAGCGCCCTCAGGGGGAGCAGAAAGCGGACTCGCAATGCATGCAACAGGAACGCCGGCACCAACGACGACGCTTCCATCACCCTCAGCGAATGCATCGCCTACAACGGGAGGCACCGAGACGACACTCCTAACACCACGCCCATTCACCAGCGAAGCACCAGGAACAGGATGCACCTCCACATCCACCGGAAGTAGAAGACGGGAATCAGGAGCAGCCACGTCCTCCACCACAGCCGGCACAGGAGACACTACAGGCACAGACGAACCAGCAGGCACAACAGTCGCAGGTGCACCTCCAAGCACAACAGTCGCAGGTGCACCACCAGGCACAACAGTCGCAGGTGCACCACCAGGCACAACAGTCGCAGGTGCACCACCAGGCACAACAGTCGCAGGTGCACCACCAGGCACAACAGTCGCAGGTGCACCACCAGGCACAACAGTCGCAGGTGCACCACCAAGCACAACAGTCGCAAGTGCACCACCAGGCACAACAGTAGCAGGTGCACCACCAGGCACAACAGTCGCAGGTGCACCACCAGGCACAACAGTCGCAGGTGCACCACCAGGCATAACAGTCGCAGGTGCACCACCAGGCACAACAGTCGCAGGCGCACCACCAGGCACAACAGTCGCAGGTGCACCACCAGGCACAACAGTCACAGGTGCCCCACCATTCACACCCCCACGCCTAGGACCGGCCAGGGATGCACCATCCTCACGGAGGGGGGGAAAATCCTCCACACTGAATACAGAAGCAGTCTCCATTCGAGGAACCTCACACTGGGCAGCGTCATGGCCCTCCTCCCCACAGCGGAAGCACGTGCGGGCCTGCCCTGGATAGAAAACTCGAAGCGGAAGACCACAGCACATAACCTTGGAGGGGATGGGCTCCTTGAGGTGCATATGCAGCGTGCGAGTACCCAGCCGGAGGCCCCGCAGCCGCCCGGCACTAAACAAGTTGTACCGATGACGCAACACCGTACCATACCTCGTAAACACAGAAGAAAGCTCCACCTCAGGAAACGTAACAGGTACCCCGTGCACGCTCACAAAGGTCAGTGGACCCCACGGATCAGAGACAGTCACAGACACAGCCGAATGAGGAAAGGGAGTCGTCCGCTCGTTCCAACACCCCACAAACCGCTCGTATCCAGGTGACGTGGCAAACGTCACAGCCACGCGAGTGGGAGAAAATTTCTCGAGACCGAGGAGATCCTTAATATCCACCTGAAGGACATCCAAAAGTGCAGCCGCCACTAGTTCCCAATCCACCGGCGCAGAGAACTCCAGCCGAGCAGTATTCACACGGCGGATGCGGCCACCACCAGCCGCCGCCATATTGCTGACCTCCGCCTCAGTCGGCTGGCGCCCCACAGCAACGAGCAACCACCACCAGTCAGCGACAAACAGCTACTGGCAGCCAGAGCCCGACGTCCACGCCCCCCAGAGGCAGAGGACGGAATCCATCAGGTATATGTTGTTACTGCCTTTATAAACACTAACTTTACTCCAAGATGGATAGTTATCAAGAATAGCACAAATTCATGTCGAAAGCAGTGAACGAAGTACGTATGAGGGAAAACTAGCAAGTATCGTTTATAGTTTTGAAAAAGTTAGACTCATACCAACAAAATTTCAGGCTGTTGTTGACAATTTTCCAGGCAGTGATCTTGACGTGCAGAACATGACAGTGATGTGGTTGAAACTGAAACAGCACCTGAGGAAGAGATTGGAAATGAGGGAAGTGATGTTGATATGGCCCCACGTGCTGGCCCTTCATTTAGCACTAGTACCCTACAGTCCCCACGGACCCTGCGTACCCCACGCACCAGTTCTCATAAAGCCTAGTCTACTGACAACAAAAGTTACTGAACTTTTTGGCATATGAACCAACTAATGGTTAATTACATAGGCACTATTAATACAATATTGAATAATAACATGAATAATTGTGATTTTAATCAAATCAACATGTGAGGGCCAGACCAAAAATTATAAACCAGTTGCACTAACATCGCACATCATAAAAGTATTTGAGAGAGTGATTAGGAGTCAGGTCACCAATTTCATGGAGACCAATGACCTTCACAACCCAGGCCAACATGGATTTCGAGCGGGAAGATCGTGCCTCTCACAGCTACTTGAGCACTACGACAAAGTCACTGAGGCATTAGAAGAAAAACAGAATGCTGATGTGATATACACGGACTTCGCAAAGGCTTTCGATAAATGTGACCATGGCGTGATAGCACACAAAATGAAGTCAATGGGAATAACCGGTAAAGTAGGACGCTGGATACTCAGTTTTCTGTCAAACAGGACTCAGCGAGTAACGGTCAATCATATAAAATCTAGTCCAAGTGCAGTGAAACGCTCTGTACCTCAGGGTACAGTCCTTGCACCGCTACTTTTCCTTATTCTCATATCAGATGTAGAAAAAAATACAAGTCACAGCTTCGTATCATCCTTTGCAGATGACACAAAAATCAGTATGAAAATTACCTCGGCTGAGGACATTGAAAAACTTCAAGCTGATATTAATAAAGTTTTCGACTGGGCATCAGAAAATAACATGATGTTTAACAGTGATAAATTCCAGGTACTCAGGTACGGTAAAAATGAGGACCTTAAACATAAAAC
Organism: Procambarus clarkii; assembly: GCF_040958095.1. Taxonomy (NCBI): domain Eukaryota; kingdom Metazoa; phylum Arthropoda; class Malacostraca; order Decapoda; family Cambaridae; genus Procambarus; species Procambarus clarkii. The sequence continues at coordinate 6,829,268 of NC_091239.1, read as the reverse complement.
AGAGTACAAAACACAATCAAATGTACCCATAGTAGGAAAACAGCATGTAAAGGATTTGGGAATAATAATGTCTGACGACCTAACGTTTATTAAGGAGCATAACCAAGCAAATATTGCGACAGCCAGAAAAATGATCGGATGGATTACGAGAACTTTCAAATCCAGGGATCCCATCACAATGGTTGTACTCTTCAAGTCACTTGTGTTGTCTCGTCTTGAGTACTGCTCAGTACTCACTTCCCCCTTCAGAGAAGGAGAGATTGCTGAAATAGAGGGAATACAGAGAACATATACGGCACGTATAGACGCAATAAAGCACCTAAATTATTGGGATCGTCTCAAAGCCCTCCAAATGTACTCACTAGAAAGAAGACGAGAGAGATATCAAATAATATACACCTGGAAGATACTGGAGGGCCAAGTACCAAATCTACACTGTAAAATAACAACGTACTGGAGTGAACGATATGGAAGAAAATGTAGAATAGAACCAGTGAAGAACAGAGGTGCCATAGGCACAATCAGAGAACACTGTATAAACATCAGAGGTCCGCGGTTGTTCAACGTCCTCCCAGCAAGCATAAGAAATATTGCCGGAACAACCGTGGACATTTTCAAGAGGAAACTAGATTTATTCCTCCAAGGAGTGCCGGACCAACCGGGCTGTGGTGGGTATGTGGGCCTGCGGGCCGCTCCAAGCAACAGCCTGGTGGACCAAACTCTCACAAGTCAAGCCTGGCCTCGGGCCGGGCTTGGGGAGTAGAAGAACTCCCAGAACCCCATCAACCAGGTATCAACCAGGGAAGCTTCAAACCACGTAACTGATTTGTCCTGAGATGAGTCATTGCTCCTGTGCCAAATCACATAATTACCCATTCAATGAATTCATTATCACATGATAGTGCCCCACATAATTTAATAAAACACTGTACTACTCATTTTTAAATAACTTACAGGGAGGTCTCAGAATCAATTCTAAGTATATGTAATCCGTGGAATGATTTTCCCAGCAATCTCAAAGTGATGGGGCATACAAGCATTCCCACATAAGTGCTAATACTTTTGAAAGGATTATCGTCAAGCGATTTCCTCTGCCTCTTAGGTAGAAAATTCACTCTGGTTCCAAAACTAGATTGCAACATTGATATACTATATAATTACAACTCATACAAGCTTATATCTAATCTTCTTAACAGCTTAAACTGTTACAACACCCCCCTCCCCCCCTCGCTCAACTCTTAAGAAACATTGTCAGCATCCAATGAACATGACGTTTCTTATCCTAATCCTTTACATATTTTTTTTTAACCAATGCCGTGAAAAAATCTAATCCATCTAATTCATTACAATCCTCAGACATAAGTCGACTGCATAACAGTAATTGGCATAACAATTACTGATCCCAATCACCTTAATCCCGACTGTCTGTAGTTAGCATTCAAGAACATCTTCCAACACATCTGGAAAGCACAAAAACATCCTATACCTTACATGATATAACCAAATAATAATCCCCCAACCTATGAACAATAAAATCGAGCTAAAACTCATTGGAAAGCCTTCTGCTATCAATGTGTTTTCTTCTTGAAAACGTAACACATCACATTCCAAATGGTCTTGAAAGTTCAATATATCAAGAGAGGAACACTGAACTCCTCAATGTCCATTCCTAATATTCCACTCAACATCTGTGCTCCATCTCTACCACAGCATATCACTAAATTTCTTCCTAACATTAAAAAAATTAATATCCACATGACATTCTCTTAACTCCTAATATCACAGTTCTTATCCGAGTACACTGCATGGAGTATGAACTCACTCTTTAAATTCAGTCCTCTGTTCACTACAAAGTGAAATACCTTACATAACAGCCCGCTGAATCACAACAAAATTTATTTTTTGTTTTTCAGCAATTAGTCTCTAGAACCTATGTTATCTAGACACAGTTCAATATACTTCATGCTAGACAGCTTCTCTGGAAAAGTCTTACATTTTCTAAATGCTAAAATTTTCTAGAAGTTCCTTTTCTAGATTATTAACTTTTTCCAGATGTAACTTTTCTAGTTGCCAGAGTTGCATTCTTAGGTATAAAGATGAATTTACTAAAATGACAAAAAAATTGGACTACAACAAAATTTACATAGCGATAGAGCCAAATAAACTCCTTTTAACATTTCTGCACAACCATTATTCATGAAATATAACTTATCATATTTAATTTTTAAACCAAAACTCTTCTTTGACGTCTGACTTGTAGTTGAACTTGTTGATCTGGCGACTATCTTGCTTGAAGAGAATCCAGGTCCTCAATAACTTTTCCGACTTCAGCTAGTGGAAATGAGAGCACTATCTGACCGGATAATACCACATAGAACTAACTAAGCACTGAGTGATAGATGACAGCTGGGGCTGGCTGTCATCTTTGGGTGAACTTCACTAACGAGTCCAGCTTATTACTCAACTCTTAGCACACCAATCATAATGGAATAGAATGTTAACGACGGCTGCCAAACAGTAGAACAGAGCTTCGTCATACAACAATGTCTCACAATGGGAGTGCGGTCCGTGTGGCGTTAAAGTGGAAGGCATAGTGACTGCACAGGTGAGTCCCGACTTCAGCTCTTATGGTTGACATCATCTTCCGGCGTTTACTTCATGTCACCTTCCTTACTCGGCCAAAAGCATCTGTTGTGTAGACCCTCGTGCAGCTAACCTTGGGGCCGATGGCGCACGTGTGCACTCTTTATGTCGAGTCAACTGTATTCAATAGGGAGACCATTCCTTTAGTAAGTGACCGTCTTGTTACACTTTTCGGTTGCATCAGATAACTTAACCCCATATGATTGAGAGGGACTGATGAGTATTGCAACTTTTTTTTTATTGTTTTTATTTTTACATGCAAGCATGCAAAGGAAATACAATAAATACAATAAAACAACATGTGATATATAACAAAACAAGAAACCGCCAGCCAGAAGGACCGACAGCTCAGTACAACAATTATCAAAACATGAGAAGGTAACAAGGTATTCATGAGAAACACACATCAAGACACAAAACAGAAAACAATTACAAACAGGAAAGCAATGCAAGCAAAACAATAAAACATAGTAACATTATAAAACATTAGATCAGTATTTGAACAAAACAAACAAAATCACCGGCCTGAAGGACCGACAAACAAAATACATCAGTATGAACAACATGAAATACAACAAGAAAGCACAGCAAACAACAAACAATCACAACACTTAAACCATGAATAGAACACACAGGGCAAAGTAATAACACAAAAACAAACACATGAATAAAAACACTCTCACCAAACCACTTCCCTCGCTCCAAACAAAGGGAGAGGCACGGGCACAAACAACAAGAGGGCAAACAAACAGCCAGAAGGGCATACAGTACAAAAGTAAGCACACAAACAGGAAATCAGCGGACATATTTGCCCGGAAACATGTCCCGAGGGAACCGTACATTAAACGCTTCCTAAAGCAACCACTGCCCGGGGCCTGGCCCATCCACCGGGGACGCCATTTTGTCCAGAACCTTGGCAACAAACACCCGTAAACCGGGAATCCAGATGGTATCACTCCTGAGGCGAGTGATCGCCACATGCACCCACACCATGGGACTCGCCCCATCATGAAAGTCCCTCGGGTCCACGAATATCAGTAACTCAGCAATTTGCGACCAGTGACCCGGCAGCATCACAGACGCCGGAAACACGTCCTCCAGACCCCCAATGCACACCCCCATAGGAGGGATCCGGACAGACGGTACCACTACAGGGTCACCAGCGTCCACGGACCCACTACCGGACCACCGGGAACCTGATCGGCGCGCATCCTTCCGTAAGATCATCACCAGGCCACACCCATCACCAGTATCCCCACTATCCCTGGCAGCGGAAGCCACCACACCCCACCGCGGAGAGGCTCCTGGTGGTGATGGAAAAGAAGGCACACCCAAGACACAGTCACCACCACCCGCAGGCACATGGACCTCCGCCTCCACTAACCGTGGAGCCATCGATGCATCCGGATCCACACCGTCAACACCCGAAGACCCACAGTCACTGAATTCCCCAACATCGGCCCAAGCGGACGACGGACGCCTGGAACGTTTGGGCACTGGCCGGAGATCGTCAGAGCCAGAAGCGGACCCAGAAACACGAGCACCACTAGCCGGGCGAACCGACGTCCGTCGCAGAACGGCAGCAGCCTATACCACAGGGGGAACCGGGCCAAACACAGCAGGAGGCTCCGCAGCCACCCCATCACCCAGCGCAACCGGGACCCGGGGCGAGGACACAGAGCCAGGCGTAGCAGCCGAAGACGAAGGAGAAGATGGGGACGCCGCACAGGGAGCATCAGGAAGACCCATGGGAGCAGCAGGGACATCGACAGGAGCCGGTAGATCAACCGACTGCATTGCAAAACTCTGAGGAGGGTATGCAACAATCGGAGGAATGCCGGGCGGCACAGGGGGAACCGCATCAGCTAACCGAACGTCCACCCCCTCACCCCCGGAGTCCTCCTCCAGAGGGACCGGCAGTAAATCCTCATCATGGAATAAGTTTACCGGAGCAACCTGGTCTGCAGTACACCCGGCTGCCTGATGCCCCAACATGCCACACTGGAAACAAGTACGGGGTTGCCGGGCATAATACATCCGCACGTAGTACCCCAAAAGGCGGACAGAGGATGGAATGTCCGACTTCAGGCGCATCCTGAGGGTACGAATGTTAGTCTTCACTCCCTTATATTTCCCAGAAGACAGCGAATGCATTCGTACACTGACATCGGTGCCAAACCTCTGGAAGAAACGCCGGAGGAGGGTCTCAGGAAACTTCATGGGGGCCCCATGAACACTCACATACGTCACTGCACCGCTGCGATCCGAGATAGCTACCGACACGTTGCCATCCTGCAGCTGCAAGGTACGCCTCTCGTACTGGCGATGAAAGTCACGATACACTGCCTCACCCACAAACTTGACGACCACATGGCGAGCAGTCACCAGCCCCACACCGTAGACGTCCATGACTGGGACCTTGAGCCAGTAAACTCCAAACCTATGGAGTTTACCCTCACGACAGGGGTAAGATGGCCGCCCATTGCAAAAGCGCCATGTCCACACCACCAGGAAGAGCAGGGAGGGTAGAGACACCCACACCCCCTGCCGACGAAAACGGCAAACACCCGAAACTACCTGAGCGGCCAGGCGACACGTCCTCACCGCACGGCAGCTCAGGAGAGACTCTTCTGGTTAAGTCATGAGTACTGCAACTGGTGGTGACCACCGGCCAGGTCGGACGTTCCTGAAGTCTCTCCACTCCTGGTTAGTGTTTACGTTGGGTGATTGCTGGTTTGCTCTGCTGGTGGTGGTTTGCCACTGACAGGGTAACGTTTGACTTAGCCATGGGGACTTCTCGCCCTCCAGTGAAGAGGACATTGTCGGCTGGTCTGACCTTTACGGTGCCGGTGGACCATCCGTTGGTTGGTGTCACCCTGGTGGACGTGCTTCATGTGCGGCTGTCGGACCTGGTGGGCGTCCAGCTGCTTCAGGGCAACCGTGCTGTGGTCAAGTTTCACCTCCAGGCTGCCTTTCAGGCGCTTCACGAGCGGTGTGAGGGGGCGTGTTTACCCTCTCCCTGATACTGCTGGTTCTGTTAAGGTGGTGAATCTTAGTGTAACCTTGACGTCTGTGGTGGTGCATGGAGCCCCTTCAAATTTCAGGACGACTTTTTAACCTCCTATTTTGAACGGTTTGGAACAGTGTTAAGTGTTTGTTGGAACAAGGTCCTTGCCGGGCACTGTGTTGGTATGCTAGACGGCTCCCGCACCCTGACGATGTCGCTGAAGTGTAGTGTACCGTTGTCAATGTCCGTGTTGGGTTACACGCCCCGCTACCTGTATCGGGGTCAACTGCGCACCTGTTATAGGTGTGGTCACGAGGATCATCTGGCTGCAGCATGCGACGTGGGAGCGACTGGTAGGGTGCATGTTTCTCGTGCGGAGGATTTTCCGCACCTATTGCATTCGAACAGTACTGAGGACGGAGTGGGTACTGTGCCTGAGGCGTCTGATTGCCTGTCTACTTCTTCGCCTGTTGAGGCGAGTTCTACGACCTGTGCGACACCTCTGGTACCTGCTGTGGCCCTTGGGGTTGTTGAGACGGTGTGTGTGTGGGTGTCGGGCCTGCGCTGCGTATAGTGCAGGATGTCCCGGTGGAAGTTCATGTCCCACCCCTTCCTGTGGATGTGGTACCAGCTCCCAGGAACGCAAGTTCTGCTGTTTTGGAGGGAGGCTTCGGCAGGGGGAGGTGCCTGCTGTGCATGTGTGTAATGGCGACTGTAGTTCTGCTCTTTCCATCCCTTTGCAGAAGCGTGCGCGTCGGTATTCTGAGGCTGTTTCCCTGGATGATGTGGATAGTGCGGGCGATGTGGCCTCTGTGGACTCTTCAGACGGTGCGGGTGTGGATGTGAAGATGGGGGCTGTGCCTGCAGAAGGGCCTGCTGGGAGTGGTGTAGTGCGGCCTGTCTTGAAGCGTTCGCAGCGGGCTCGGAGTGTGTCTCCCCTTTGTGGTGTGCCTTAGGAGTTGGTGGAGGAGTATGAGTCTCCTGCGTCCCCTGCCGTGGATGTTGGTGCTGTGAGGGGCTCCAACGTTGCTACCTGTGCCCCCCTCCTGCCTCTCCTGCTGTTGGATCCCCGCAGTGGGGGGTTGCCCCTGATGATCGGGACCTCGTCGAGGTGTTGCGGAAAGATGTGCGCCGGGGGGCCTTGGCTCCTGTGCCCTGTGGTGGGGGGTCGATGCAGTGCCTGCATCCCTTGCGGTTAACCCTCCTTATCAGGATGCCCAGGTGCTTCCGATCCCGTGGTGCTCATCCACTGTCTGGGTGTCGCTAGTGAAAGAGTTTGTTCATAGGGTGCCAGATAAGATGTCTCAGCCGAGGGCACCGCCTGGTGTCCGGGTATCCCCTGACACGTGGGTGATTTGGTATGGGTACGGCATGCGCTTTACGATATACAAGTTTCCGGAGAAATATTAGTGGGTGTCTTGCACACGCTGCTACGCCGTTCGTGGATCTGCTGCCGCTGTGAACTCGACATACCGCCCTACGGTGTGGCGAGTCTCCCTCTAACGCCCGCCTCTGTTTTCGTCGCCACTCCTCTCTCTACGGCCCGAGACATCTAACACTTTAGACTTTCTTATCCTTCTCAACGTCAACGCGTCTTCATACATCTGTCCTGGTGAAGTCATCGGGAGGGTAAACCCTTCATGCAAACTGCACCTATTCTCAGGAAGAAGAGTACTGCAACTGACTAACGTCCTTGCAGGCCTCTCTTCCCCCACTTCTGGTTGCCTGCAATTTTGACCATCAGTCTGTGGGTTGTGTTGACATCGTCAGCTACCCACGATGTTGTTGAGAGTTAACATCTGGCATCTGCACCGTGAAGACAGCATACTGGCCAGAACAACCTCGTTAGTGACGTGAGGTGTCACCCGGGTAACTGGAGTTATTGTTACCCACCCAAGCAACCAAATGCCGAGTTACTGGGAGTAATAGGGGAGGATTTTGTGTATGTTCCTCCCCCGATCTTATCAGCACGAATGGTCAAGCCAATGCTACTGATCTCGATCATGGTTTCACATGTAGCTGGATCGGCTGGAACAGGTGTACAATCAGACTTGGGAAAGACAGACACAACACTGGCAGAAGCATGGATATTACTCTGGGGTTTGTTGGAAAATCCAAGAGCAAGGTTAAGATCTCGCAACAAGATCTCGCGCATAGAGTAGGTGTAGATTTACTAATTTTACTTAACTCAGGTAGTATACTTCCAGAGTTAAGTAAGATTAGTAAATCCACCCTATTGCCTCTACAGGAAATTATGAATTCTACTCATTCTAATTAAGGGAATAAATAACCTTTACTGCACGCACGAGATCTTGTTACCATGGGGTGACAAGACTTCACTTGACTACTGATGATAGTTGACAGAGGGTCATCCTCTTCATCAGACTCACTATTTTGGAGTCTCAGTCATCAGATAGTCCGATAGTCTTGAGTCATCAGACTCAAGACTCATCTTGAACTAATTTTTTTTAAACAAAATAATAACCGCATACATCAACCATATAAAATTGGAAAGCACAGAATAACAACGAACACAGAATGACAACAACACAGATAACAAGTAACACAGAGCAACACACACAAAAGTGAAAAGAAAGAACAATTAAAAAAATACATAGGAAAGTACATTAAATACACATAAAAATAGCTAGGCAAAACAGCGCAAGCAGTAATCCATAAAGCACAAACAAACTTGAGAAAAACAGAGAAAGGAAACATAAAACAGAAAAACAAATAATGCATACAACAGGAAACATAAAAAAGAGACAGAATGACATAGTACAAAATAAATACAAATCTAGTAACACAAGCCAGCCTGAAGGGCTACACAAGCATTACTACAAGCCAAGACAGAAAGGAAGTCATAACCGGAACACGCAGGAACCGGCAAACAAACACACATACACACACACAAACAGCCCTTGAAACAACACAAGCAACAGAACACAAAACACACACATCACAGCACAACCAAAAAAAAAAATGCACTCGTAACACACACACAAGCACACCGCCCAACAGGGTGAAACCGAACACAGAGACAAAACAGACACAGAACCGCAGACACGGTAACAAAATCATAGACATAGAGTATACAAGCAAACACAGGTACTAACGATACTTGTCCGGAAACTCTTTTGTTGGGAAGCGCAAGCAGTACGCCTTCCAGACCAGCTGGACGTCTTCGTACACCGGTCTACCAGGAGATACACAAGGCCGAGGCATCCAATCAGGCACCCCTTTAACCTCGTTACCCAAATAGTCGACGAGCACCACGGGCCCTCACGCACCCTGTCGTCCCAAACAAGGTCCAAACCTCGTGACTGAAGGGACCACGCCCCCATCGGACGCGAGCACAGGGAAGGGGTCCACACTAGGTGGTTTCGCACTGGAATCGTCACTGGGAGGTGCTCCGGGCGCCGCGCAGGGCTTTGTACCGGCCGGCGCACGAGGCTTCACACGGGGCTGCACATTAGGGGAACCCACAGAGGACACAGACGAGTCGGGGCCCCCGCCACCGAGTCTAGGAGGAGGCACCTTGGCGCACATCCTTCCGTAAGACCACGACGAGGTCCCGGTCAGCAGGATCAACCTCCCATCACGGGGAGTCATCAGCAGTAGGCATAGGGGGCGACTCCAGAGGCAGCACAGAGGCCCCCACAGCACTCGCCAGGAGACGCCGAATCAACGTACTCTTCCACCCCCACCCAAGGCATCCCACGAAGGGGAGACACACTGGGGACCCGCCTTGAGCGCTTGGAAACGGGCTGCCGGTCATTCGAGCTATCACCCCATCATCCTGTAACACAGCAGAACACTCCGATCGACGCGCCTTCAAGGCCCGGCCACTGAGAACTGCAGCCTCCACAGCCAGGGGGCACCGGACCACATACAGCAGGAGACTCCTCGCCTCGAACATCCAAAGGGACAGGAGACGGAGCAGGCATAGGCGGCCGAGACAGGGAGGGCTGGGGCGACAGGGGCAGGGACGTCGGAGGCGGGGAAGCCGGTGACGGGGGCGGGGTCGCTCCAACCCCTACGTCAACATCCACACCACCATCCAACACCGGGGCAGAAACCAGCAGGGAATCAACACACGGTCCATCACGTTGAGACAGGTCCGGGACCGACAGCGGGGGAAAATCCTCCTCCTGGAAGAGGTTAACAGGGGTGACCTGGCGCTCCTCACACCCACCGGCCAGGTGACCCAAGGCCGCACCAGAAACCAGTCAGAGGTTGTCCTGCGTGGAAAACACGAATCGGGAACCCCAACAGCATGATGGAGGACAGCACAGGATCCCGGAGGCGCATGACAAGAGTGCTGGTCCCACATGGGACCCCCTTCCATCTCCCGGTAGGGACAGCATTCATCCTCACATGAAGAACCCACCCAAACCGGGCAAAGTACCGACGTAGGAGATCCTCAGGGAACTCAAAAGGTATCCCATGCACTGCCACATACGTCGTAGCTCCACAACGGTCGGAGAGGATTACTAACCCACCATCTCCAGGAAGATCGAATGAGCGCCCATCATAACACGTGACGAGACCTTGATAAATCGCAGGGGAGTTGAACTTGACTATCGCCCGCCGTCCGGCGGGCGATAGTCAAGTTCAGATAGTCGGAGTCAAGTTCAAGATAGTCGGAAGCAGCTGCACACCACATACAGACTCCACTGGGACACGTAGCATATCAATTATTACCATCCCCACAGACCAATGGAGGCCTGCCTGGTGACAGGGGGCACAGGCCCCATGATTGCAGACCGTCCCAAGAGCCCCTCAGCAAAAATACGGGACACAAGCCACGTCAGCAGCATCACCCAGCTCCTCACTCCTCGCCGGGTCGACAACAACTGCAGTGGCCAGACCGAACAACCGTACCCCACGACAGTTGGAGCAGTTCTCCACCTCATCTTGAACTAATAGTCAGCACCACTGGGTCAGGAATTAGTCTTGCTGAAGGCAGTTCTAGTTCCTCCTTGAGGGATATGATTTTAACTTATTAATATGTATGGTTCTTTTAACTTGGTCCTCAAAAACTCCTTTTATGACAAAATTGACAGGACCTGCTCTGTTAAATTACTTGATATGGCCCCTGTCATCTAGGGACTAGTTTCCTACTCTGATTTGTGGGTGCCGCTTCATTAACTCTCAAGAAGAGGCTACACTTCTTCAACACAAGAAGCCATACTTTTTGGTCATAATTCTGAGCATAGTGATCCAGTGCTGTTTTGGAAGCCTCAGTGCAAATCTCCAAGTATTGTTCATGCTAATGTCGACTTCTGATGGGTAAACCTCTCCGTACGCAACACTATGTCTGTTAAGCAGACCTGATGGGAAATTACATGTATGACCAGTGAAAAGCAAAAGGGGTTGGGTATTAATAGACTGGTAGATAGTGTTCAAAGCCAGCTGAACGTAGGGTAGATGTTCGTCCCATGAGTTTGCAACATGTTCTGCAAGAATTGCAATATATCTTTAACTGAAGGATTGGTTCGTTCCGTCATCCCGTTCGCCTGAGTGGCAAAGACACGTGGGACTGGACAATGTTAATTAACACCGTCTACATTAAACATTGTTCATCACCGATGATACCAATATTAACGTCCTCTAGTGTACGTAGTGTAACGTACCCAAATGAGCCCTTTACTTTGTGTCAAATGGGACGTTCTTCTTAATGGTTACGTTGTTCACCGTTTCTCGTAATGTAACCTTAGCTCAGTGTTTCCTTGTACGACTTGGTGTTTGACCAAGTGCCACTGGTTCACAAACACTGCTACTACCACTTTCAAATACTTACTTAAAACCTATATTATATCCAGGTTTGCACAAAAGAACCTTCACACTGCCACCCCCCCTTCTGTTAATTACTCTGTGTAAGCTAATTGACTGTGGATAAGGACCAGTCAATTGCTCTTACCTGGCACAGGAGCACCGCTCCTTGCCAGGTAAGTCCACTACGGCGGTTACTCGCGTCTGGAGGGACACCATATGGGTTCCCTGTCTGCGGGTGTTTGTTGCCGGGGTTCCGGTTCAAATGGCGCCCCCGGTGTTGGGTCAAGCCTCTTGGGAGAGGTGGCTGCTTTGGGAGGCGTTTCATGTGTGGTATCCCCGGGTCGTGTTCCCGGGCAAATATGTAAGCTGATTTTCCTTTGACGTGTATGTTATCCTTCTGCATTGTTTGCATGTGTTTTTATTCTTAGCTTGTTGTGTGCTGTGCAATTTTCTTGTTTTGTTTCATGATGTCCTGTATGTTGTATGTGCCTATGTTTGTTTTCTGATTTAAATGGTTTGCTTGTTTATTATTTTTGTTTAATTTGCCCTCGCCCTTTGTTTGTTGCAGGGCGGTTGGTTTGGTGTGAGTGTTTTTATTCATGTCTTGTTTCTGTGCTGTACGTTTGCACTGGTGTTTTATTATTGCTTTACATATTGTACTTGTTTATTATTTTTGCTTTGTTGTGTATTGTGATTGTTCTGTAATGTTTCCTGTTATGCATCTTGATGTTTGTTTTGTTTTATGATGTTTTGTTTTGAAATGTTACTGTTCTTGCTTGTTTGACATTGTTTTCTATTTTGTGTCTTGATGTCTGATGTGTTTTCCCTGCATTTATCGTGTTTGTATTTTGTTGTCCTGAGCTGTCGGCCCTTCTGGCCGGTGGTCTATTGCTTTGTTTTGTTATGTTATGTTTTCGGTGTTTTTCTTGTTTTTATTGTATTTAAATTGCATGCTTAGCATGTAAAAATAAAAATAAAAACTACGGGCTCACCATAGCCCGTGCTACTTGCCCTGCTCCTGTGCCAGGTAAGTTACGGACTCACCATAGCCCGTGCTACTTGGAACTTGTTCCCAGTAGCTTAATCTATAACGACAACACAGCAGGAGAAATAGCAAGAATCTCTATCCCCAATAAATGAAAAGGAGGGAATGAATTAACTTCAAATGATGCTTAAACCAGAGAAGGGGAAATATTTCATCTATGAAGATGCTTATTGGGTCACATGAATTAACCACAACAAATCAGGATCGTGGACTCAGAAATAAATTGGGGAAACTTTTCTAAACACAAGTTACATCAATAATTATTTTATTCACACAAAAATATGAACTACACTTTCATAACTAATAATTTCCTAAACTTGAGGCAATGAGTTGGATTTAAACAATTAACTAAAACTCAACAAATGACGTTACCGTAATATATCTAAAATGCCCAGTCCAGATGTTCTAACCGGCTCTCCCTTTGTGTTGGGAGAATATTCTCCCTACTCCACTCCAAGCCACACTAGCTAAAACGAGCTTATCTCGAGGTGAAGCCAACCTTAGCTGGCTGTCAAACTAGTTGTCATAGTTAAATAACAGAGCTAAAATATATGTACTTGGTCAATTTATTTATTAAGGGATTAAATCTTTACCCTTAACTGATGGTTAATTACATAGGTACTTGAACAAGGGTAGCTATTAAATACAATATTGAATAGTGTTATGACCCCAAGAAGACTGGGTGGAACGGGTGTACCCCAGTGAGTTATTTTGCCCTCCAGTCCTGAATGAGAGGTTAGAGGAAAGATGGATATATTAAATATGTAATAAACGTCAGTGAATATTTAAAAATATGAGCAGAGGATGAGCATTTAAATAAGTGACATAAAATGAAATGTCGATACTAATGGTGACATGACGTGACGCTAGCAGGACGTCGTGACCTCACTTGAGTTACAGCAGTCGTCAGAGATGGTTGGTACATCGTGATCTCCTGGAAGGAGGAAGAATAGAGTTTCCTGTGTCAGTACTGGAGTGACGGCTGCCTCTTTGCAAGTGTGAGGAAGCTGTCGGGGACTTACACCATTTCTCTGTGATTTAGATAATTAGAGGCAGCCTGGAAGTAAGTATTTTGTTGCGCCTTTGTGGAAATCTAGTTGTGTTGCTTCTTGAAGAAGAAGAAAGCAAGAAGGTGTTTCTGTTGTGGAGCTGCTGGCCGACTCTGTGTACTCAAATCAGGACTAGAAGAAGCCTTGTGAGGCAGTCCTATGGAGTAGAGTGGAACTCCAGTGACATAGTGAAACTTCAAGGAGAGTAGGGAGCTACACGTATCTTGTGTGAAGCCGTTGGAGGAGCTCCCCTGGCATTCAAGGAGGACTTCATGTGTAGCTGATTGGAGGAACTGCAGGCGTACCTTACATTATATTTTTTTGGAGGATCCAGATTGATGACTGTAGTAGGGGACCTCGAGTAATGAAACAGAAGATCTTATGGACACGTCGATGTTTAAGGGAGTGCTTGAATGCGTTTTGAAATGAAAGGCGCAGTGCAAGGTGAGAGATTGATGCTTTTTTCTTGAGTAAGAAATATGTTAATATTTTACGTGCCATGTATTGCAGCCTAAAGCAGTGAAGGGAGCAGAAGGTTGTAGGCTGAAGTTTAAGCAGCAGCCTGATACATTTATAGGTTGGAGACATGAGGTGATATTGAAGTGTTATATGTTGGTAGCAGCCTAAGAGGTTGCATTGTTTTATAACTATTCCCATATGTATATTGTGTAATGTTCTTATGTAGTAAATATAAAACAGAGAGAGAGAGAGAGGAGAGAGAGAGAGAAAGGAGAGAGAGAGAGGAGAGAGAGAGAGAAAGGAGAGAGAGAGAGAGAGGAGAGAGAGGAGAGAGAGAGGAGAGAGAGGAGAAAGAGAGGAGAGAGAGGAGAGAGAGAGAGGAGAGAGAGGAGAGAGAGAGAGAGAGAGGAGAGAGAAAGAGAGGAGAGAGAGGAGTGAGAGACAGAGACAGAGACCGAGACCGAGACCGAGACCGAGAGACAGAGAGACAGAGAGACAGAGAGAGAGAGAGAGAGAGAGAGAGAGAGAGAGAGAGAGAGAGAGAGAGAGAGAGAGAGAGAGAGAGAGAGAGAGAGAGAGAGAGAGAGAGAGACAGAGAGAGACAGAGAGAGAGAGAGAGACAGAGAGAGAGAGAGAGAGCGAGATAGAGATAGGGATAGAGAGAGAGAGAGAGAGAGAGAGAGAGAGAGAGAGAGAGAGAGAGAGAGAGAGAGAGAGAGAGAGAGAGAGAGAGAGAGAGAGAGAGAGAGAGAGAGACAGACTGACACTTCTCCACCCCTCCACCCACACCACAGTAGTAATCTCTCCCACACCACCACCAACACCACAGTAGCCACCTCTCCACCACCACTACCCACACCGCAGTAGTCACCTCTCCATCACCACCACCCACACCACAGTAGTCACCTCTCTACCACCACCACCCACACCACAGTAGCCACTTCTCCACCAGCACCACCACCACCCCACACCACAGTAGTCACCTGCCCATTACCACCACCCACACCACAGTAGACGCCTCTCCATTACCACTACCCACACCACAGTAGCCACCTCTCCACCACCACCACCACCACCTACACCACAGTAGCCACCTCTCCCCCACCACCACTCCCACCACAGTATTCACCTCTCCATCACCAACACCCACACCATAATAGTCACCTCACCACCACCACTACCCCAAACCACAGTAGCCACCTCTCCACCACCACCAACACCCCCCCACACCACAGTAGCCACCTCTCCACCACCACCAACACCACCCAACACCACAGTAGCCACCTCTCCACCACCACCAACACCACCCAACACCACAGTAGCCACCTTTCCACCACCACCACCCACACACCAGTAGTCACCTCTCCAACACCACCACCACCCACACCACTGTAGCCACCTCTCCACCACCACCACCCACACAACAGTAGTCACCTCTCCGCCACCACCACCCACACCACATTAGCCAACTCTCCACCACCCACACCACAGTATCCACCTCTCCACCAACACCACCCACACAACAGTAGTCACCTCTCCACCACCACCACCCACGCCACAGTAGTCACCTCTCCATCACCACAACCCACACAGCAGTAGCCACATCTCCACCACCACAACCACAACCCACGCCACAGTAGTTACCTCTCCATCACCACAACCCACACCACAGTAGCCACCTCTCCACCACCACCATCCACACGACAGTAGCCACCTCCCCACCACCCATACCACAGTATCCACCTCTCCACCACCACCACCACCACCTACACCACAGTAGCCTCCTCTCCCCCACCACCACTCACACCACAGTAGTCACCTCTCCATCACCAACACCCACACCACAGTAGCCACCTCTCCACCACCACCACCCACACCACAGTAGTCACCTTTCCATCACCACCACCCACGCCACAGTAGTCACCTCTCCATCACCACCACCACCCACACCACAGTAGCCACCTCTCCACCACCACCATCCACACGACAGTAGCCACCTCCCCACCACCCATACCACAGTATCCACCTCTCCACCACCACCACCACCTACACCACAGTAGCCTCCTCTCCCCCACCACCACCCACGCCACAGTAGTCACCTCTCCATCACCAACACCCACACCACAGTAGCCACCTCTCCACCACCACCACCCACACAACAGTAGTCACCTCTCCATCACCACCACCACCCACACCACAGTAGCCACCTCTCCACCACCACCACCCACACAACAGTAATCACCTCTCCACCACCACCACCCACGCCACAGTAGTCACCTCTCCATCACCAACACCCACACCGCAGTAACCACCTCCCAACCACCCATACCACAGTAGCCACCTCTCCACCACCACCACCCACACCACAGTAGCCACCTCTCCACCACCACCACCCACACCACAGTAGCCACCTCTCCACCACCACCACCACCACCCACACCACAGTAGCCACCTCTCCACCACCACCACCCATACCACAGTAGCCACCTCTCCACCACCACCACCTACACAACAGTAGTTACCTCTCCACCATCACCACCCACACAACAGTAGTCACCTCTCCAACACCACCACCACCCACGCCACAGTAGTCACCTCTCTATCACCACAACCCACACCACAGTAGTCACTTCTCCATCACCAACACCCACACCACAGTAGGCACCTCACTACCACCCACACCACAGTAGTCACTTCTCCATCACCAACACCCACACCACAGTAGGCACCTCACTACCACCCACACCACAGTAGTCACCTATCCACCCCTACCACCCACACCACAGTATCCACCTCTCCACCACAACCACCCACGCCACAGTATTCACCTCTCCACCACTACCATCCACACCACAGTAGTCACCTATCCACCACTACCACCACCCACGCCACAGTATTCACTTCTCCATCACCACCACCCACACCACAGTAGCAACTTCTCCACCACCACCAACCACACCACAGTAGTCACCTCGCCACCACCACCACAACCCACACCACAGTAGTCACCTCTCCATCACCACCAACCACACCACAGTAGCCACCTCTCCACCAACACAACCAACACCACAGTAGTCACCTTACCTCCACCAACATCTACACCACAGTAGTCACCTCTCCACCCCCTCTACCCACACCACAATAGTCACCACCCCACCACCAACATCTACACCTCAGTTGTCACCTCCCCACCACCTCTACCACCACCCACACCACAGTAGTCACCTCTCCATCACCACTACACACACCACAGTCGCCACCTCTCCACTACCACCACCACCACCACCACCCACACCACAGTGGCCACCTCTCCACCACCACCCCCACCCACGCAACAGTAGTTACCTCTCCATCACCATAACCCACACCACAGTATCCATATCTCCACCACCACCACCACCCACTCCACAGTAGTCATCTCTCCATCACCACCACCAACACCACAGTAGCCACCTCACTACCACCCACACCACAGTAGTCACCTATCAACCACTACCACCCATGCCTCAGTATCCACCTCTCCACCACTACCATCCACACCACAGTAGTCACCTCTCTACCACCAACACCCACACAACAATAGTCACCTCTCCATCACCACCACCCACACCACAGTAGCCACCTCTCCACCACCACCACCCACACCTCAGTAGTCACCTCTCTACCACCAACACCCACACAACAATAGTCACCTCTCCATCACCACCACCCACACCACAGTGGCCACCTCTCCACCACCACAACCAACACTCACACCACAGTAGTCACCTCTCCACCACCACCACAACCACCAACACCTCAGTAGTCACTTGTTGATCACTACCACCACACACCACAGTAGCCACCTCTCAATCACCACCACCCACACCACAGTAGTCACCTCTCCACCTCCACTACCACCCCCCACACCACAGTAGTCACCTGTCCATCACCACCACCCACACCACAGTAGTCACCTTTCCATCACTCGGGATGCACCTCTGCATCCCTCTCTTGAGCCTCTGCATCACTCTCAAGAGCCTCTGCATCCCTCTCTTGTGCCTCTGCATCCCTCACTTGAGCCTCTGCATCCCTCTCTTGAGCCCCTGCATCCCTCTCTTGAACCTCTGCATCCCTCGCTTGAGCCTCTGCATCCCTCTCTTAAGCCTCTGCATCACTCTCTTAAGCCTCTGCATCACTCTCGTAAGCCTCTGAATCACTCTCCTGAGCCTGTGCATCCCTCTCTTGAACTCCTGCATCCCTCTCATGAGCCTCTGCATCACTCTCTTAAGCCTCATCGTTTGGATTCTGTTGGTTTGTGGAAAGACGAAACATGGTTATTGATAGCAAATATATGCAAGAGAATACTCAGGTGGATATACCAAAATATGAAATGTCAGTGACAGGATGACGTGGCAACGGTAAACTATCTTGTTTTAAACTTAATAATCAAGGTTACAATCAAAATCACAAATGAAGCTAAGTGTTTCAAGGAAGTAGGGAATCTTGTACCCGGTACTCTATATGACGAGGATAAGGGCAAGAGGGATCCTACTTGAATGGTGAGACAAATGTCTCGAAGGCAGTCCAAAAAATGTATTGATTTCTTACCTTGTCTCTAATGACGAGAAAAAAGGTAATAGGTTTCCTACTAAAACTAGATAGTATTTACAGAATTAACAATCTTTGTGATCTGGAAAAGAATGTTAACTCCCTACCTGTGTAAGTACCATATCTCTGACTGATGCATAGGGGTGCGAAGTGTCAATTAATTTCGAGAACTGCTTGTAGGGGTCCCAACCTTACAGCATAGTCCGTGCGAGAGGAATTTTGGCCCTCTATATCGTCCTACATTCGGGTTGTAAAGATGTGGGTGTACTTGACCCGAAGACAGACCAAAGTACCAGGGTACCAAAGGGGGTGATCTGTCTGAATGAGAACTCTCCTGTAGGGACGAGAATAACATGGAAATCACAGGATATAGCAAAGAGTATGGATCAACCAATCACGAGTATGACTGTGGCCACAAGACACCACGTAATCCAAAGTCATCCAACAATCATATAATGCAACATTTGGAAAGCAAACAGTATGAAGCACCATTAAAATTATTCAAAGAATAAGAGTTCTGAAAAATTTAATTTGTAACAAAGCCAAGTACAGTTACTAAAACTTTAACTGAAGGGTCTAGAAGCATTACCTGAGCTAGGCTCCCATACAGGCCCACAATTATGTGACGGGAAAAGCTGGTGGTCGTGCAATCTCTGTAATGTCAGTCACATAAAGCAAATAAAAAGAAGAAGAAAAAGTAAACTGCAAGTTGTCTTCACCGTGAGGTAAACGGTAGGATAAAGTAGAGGGAAAAAACATTTAAAAATACTTTACTTTAATAGAAAAATTAAGTTAAACAAATTACAAAAATATCCAGGTTTGGCTTTAATACAAAGTGTGCAAAACAAACAAGATGAATAATCAAATTTACGTTACATTAAGGTGCAAAATAAAATAAGGTGCAGGAATACTGTGAGCTAGTCTGACTAAATCCGTTACCACACCGAGATGTGTTAACGGGTCTACTCAGTTGAGCACGCAGGAGTAATCTGAACTTGTAGTGGGCTAGGTAGCCCTATTTATACAGAATGTCGGCCGGGAAGATGGCACTGGTGACTTCTTTAACTATTAACCGGCTCATAAACTGCTTGTTTGGCCGATGGCGTGAGCTCCCAGCGACCCAGGTGCAAGGTGGAGTGACGGGCAGTTGGGTAGGTAGACTGGTGGTATTGTCTAGACGTCTGAAAAGTAGTTGTTGGTGTTGTTGTGGCTGCAGTTCTTGATATACGTGATAGGGGTAGAATAGGTGATAATTTAGCAGGCCGAATCTCTTACTAGAGATTTTACCATGACACTATACACAAAAGTTTTATATAAGTATCATTTGTGTTCCCCATAGCGAACCACTAATCTTGTATAGTGACGGCAGACAGTAACAGGTGGCCACACTCAACTCATGCTCCCTCCCTCCCATCGTCCCTGGTTCAAGGCCAGATGCACTGGCCTCCTCCATTGCGTCTGGCTTCTCCTTCAAGTATACTGTTATGGTGTTATTACCCTACTAGCAGTACCCGGCAACATGTTGCTGTGGCTCAGCAACATCCATGCGTTACTGAGCCACAGCAACCTTCTCTGTCCCCCAGTCCTCCCCACTATTCCCCCCTCATCTGTTTCCTCGGCCTCCCATCCATTCCCCACTCCAACATCCCCTCGTTCTTCCCACCATTCCCCCCCTCCACCATCCCCTCTTCCTTCCCACCATGCCACACTCCCCTGTCCCTTTGTCGTCCCCACCATTCTCCATTCCCCCATCCCCTCGTCCTTCCCCACCATTACCCCCTCTCTTGTCCCCTTGTCCTCCCCACCATCTCTCATTTTCATCCCCACCATTCCCCACTCTCTCGTTTGATGCCATCCTGAATGGTCTGATGTTTCCATCAGAAAATTGGGATCATCAAGTGATCTGATGTTCCCATCACTGAAATATAAGGAAAAACAGTTAAAAAATGGAATGAAAATATGAAAAAATAAAAAAAAATAAACTATACTCACGAAATGAACGGTATGGTAAACAACACAGCTCAATTGCAATGCAATTCACACCAAAAAATTCAATCGAAATGAAAATAAATCAAAATCTATGAAAATTCAATTTATCAATGCAATCAGAAACATTGAAATGGAATTGTAACATATTTAGTATAAAATTTGTGTTGCTCTTACATGCAACAGATGGCACTGTTTTTCAAGAAAAGAATAGTTTTACCTGTCACAGGTGTGGCATCTGTACTTATACTTACGACATGAACAGGCTGGTAAAAACACAGCTCAATTCCAACACAATGTCACACAAAATAATTAAAAAAAAAATCGAAATGTAAGAAAATAAAAATTATCAATGCAATCGGAAACATTGAAATAGAATTTGTGATATATTTAGTATAGTGCGCCTGTTGCTATTATGTGCAACAGTTGGTGTTATTTTTCAAAAATGCATTTTTTTATCTGTCACAGGGGTGGAATCTATATAGTAGATATATAAAAATATGCACCTCTTCGAATGCAATGTTGTGTGAAAATTTCAAAACAATCAGTGAATAACTTTCGGAGATTACAGCCTGTGTTGCTCTTACGTCCAACAGATGGCACTGTTTTTCAAAACCAGCATGTTTTTCCTGTCACAGGTGAGGCATGTATATAGTAGATATATAAAAAGACGCGCCTTTATGAATGCAACGTTGTTTCAAAATTTCAAAGCAATCGGTAAAGAGGTTTTGAAGAAAACTTTGAAAAATACATGAAAAACTCAGTTTTTCAGAAAAAGCATGTTTTTTTTTTACCATCACAGACGTGACATCTATATAGTATGTATATAAATATCTGCTCAGATGCGAATGGAACGTTGTGTGAAAATTTCAAAGCAATCCGTGAAGAACTTACGGAGATTAGCGATTATGCACACACGAACATTTCCATTTTGATTTATATAGATATACACACATTATATAAGTATCTACATGTCTTGTTCACCATGACTGTTCAACTAAGGCGGTATAGTGCCCAAAGAGTATAGTAGCCAGTCAAGCAGATGTCGCCACGTCCCTCACCAAAATGACTTGTCAACATTCCTTTTGTTGTCATTATACTATATATACACATTATATATAAGTATTTACATTTGTGTTCACCATAAGGAATCACTAAGTTGGTATGCTGAGTCAAACAGCTGCTAGGAGTGACAACCACATACCAGCTAGCCCGCCACTGACTGCGACTCCCTCCCTACCTCACCTCACCTGATTCGCCAGCCTTCTCTTCCCACCTACTGTTTTTTGCTTTTATTCACTATATACAGACATTATATATAAGTATCTGCATGTTTTGTTCACCATAGCGAACGACTAAGCTGGTATAGTGAGTCCAGACAATAAAAGGTGGTCACACAGATTTAGTACATAAGGCTACCTCCCACCCCACCAAGATTACTCCTCTCACTATAGCGCTAATTATCACAACAATCCTGCTATTATCAGAATCCTGGACATTTTTATCACAGTCAGGGGCGTTCTGTAATACTATCATCGCTAAATAATAGCATATACTTATATATTTTGACATTTTTAGGCGATGCTGTTGTCACAAGCTGAACAGCAGTGCTGAGAGCTCATGCTGCCTATGCCAGCCTTGGTGGCTTACTCAGTACTAAGGTCCTAACACCGAGGAATGTTGCCCACGATTTTTTTAAAATGGCGTCTGTTTACAAGAGCCCTGATGAAGGTGAGGTGAATCCTGTGGATCCTGTGAGCCGTTTAAATCTTGCGTAGTACTCCAACACGTCATATGACGTGGTGCTCAATTTTGGATAAGTTATTCAACACGTCATATGACGTGCTGCATAGTTTAAGGGCTAGTGTGTCAGTTGCACTGGCATTGTACACTATGCTAGTTGGGATGTAGTGAGTCAGTCGTTCTGCAATTGTACACCACACTAGTGGGGACTAGTGAGTCAGTTGCATTGGTAATGTAGAGTATGCTAGTGGAGACTAGTGTGTCAGTTGTACTGGCATTGTATAGAACACTACTTTAGACAAGTGTGTCAGTTGTACTGGTATTGAAAACTACACTAGTAGGGACTAGTGTATCAGTTGTATTTGTATTGTATAATACGTTAGTGAGGACTAGTGTGACAGTTGTATTGGAATTGAACAGCACGCTAGTGAGAACTAGTGTGTCAGTTGTACTGGCATTGTACACCAAGCTGCTGGGGATTAAAGTGTGTAAGTTGAACTGGCATTGTACACTACACTAGTGGGGACTAGTGTATCCGTTGTATTGTATTGTACAGCATGCTAATTAGGACTAGTGTGTCAGTTGTATTGATATAGTACAGCAAGCTAGTGGGGACTAGTGTGTCTGTTGTATTGGAATTGTACAGTACGCTAGTGGGGACTAGTGTGTCAGTTACCTGGTTGATATCTGGTTGATGGGGTTCTGGGAGTTCTTCTACTCCCCAAGCCCGGCCTGAGGCCAGGCTTGACTTGTGAGAGTTTGGTCCACTAGGCTGGTTGGAGCGGCCCGCAGGCCCACATACCCACCATAGCCCGGTTGGTCCGGCACTCCATGGAAGAAAGTATCCAGTATCCTCTTGAAGATGTCCACTGTCGTTACAGCAATATTTCTTATGCTCGCTGGGAGTATGTTGAAGAACCGTGGACCGCTGATGTATATACAGTTCTCTCTAATTGTGCCCATGGCACCCCTGCCCTTCACTGGTTCTATTCTGCATTTTCTTCCATATACTTCACTTCAGTATGTTATTATTTTACTGTGCAGATTTGGGATCAGGCCCTCCAGTATTTTCCACGTGTATATTATTTGATATCTCTTCCGTCGTCTTTCTAGTGAGTACATGCGGAGAGCTTTGAGACGATCCCAATAATTTAGATGCTTTATCTCGTTTATGTATCCCGTATATGTTCTCTATACTCCCTCTATTTCAGCAATCTCTCCTGCTCTGAATGGGAAGTGAGTACTGAGCAGTACTCAAGATGGGACAGCAGAAGTGATTTGAAGAGTACAACCATTGTGATGGGATCCCTGGATTTGAAAGTTCTTGTAATCCATCCTATCATTTTCCTGGCTGCCGCAATATTTGCTCCCTAAAATTTAGGTCGTCAGATATCATTATTCCCAAATCCTTTACATGTTGCTTTCCTACTATAGGCAAATTTGATTGCGTTTTGTACCCTGTATTATGTTTAAGGTTCTCATTTTTAGCGTATCTAAGTACCTGGAATTTATCGCTGTTAAACATTATGTTATTTTCTGCTGCCCAGTCGAAAACTTTATTAATATCTGCTGTAGTTTTTCAATATGTTCAGCAGAGGTAATTTTCATGCTGATTTTTGTGTCATCTGCAAAGAATGATACGAAGCTGTGCCTTTTATTTGAATCTATATCTGATATGAGAATAAGGAAAAGAAGTGGTGCTAGGACTGTACCTTGAGGTACTGAGATTTTGACTGCGCTTGGACTCGATTTTATATGGTTAACTGTTACTCTCTGTGTTCTGTTCGACAAAAAATTAAGTATCCAACGTCCTACTTTATCAATTATTCTCATTGACTTCATTTTGCATGCTATCACTCCATGGACTAACATGCATTTAGGTCTGCACACTGGCACCAGATAATGCCAGTTGTACTGGAATTGTTCATCACGCTAGTGTCGACTAGTGTGTCAGTTGATCTAGTATTGTACACAACGCTAGTTGGGACTAATGTGTCAGTGGCCTTGCATCAGTCTCCGTGGTGCAGTGGTAAGACACTCGCTTGGCATTCCGCGAGCGCTTTGTCATGAGTTCGTATCCTGGCCGGGGAGGATTTACTGAGCACGAATCCTTAACTGTAGCCTCTGTTGAACTCAACAGTAAAATGAGTACTTGGTTATAAAAAAGATTCTTCGCGGCGGGGATCGTATTCCAGGGACCTGCTCGAAATGCTACGCGTACTAGTGGCTCTACAAGAATGTAAGAACTCTTGTATATATCTCAAAAAAAATGTTGTACTGGTGTTTTACACCATGCTAGTTGGGACTAGTGTCTGTTGTACTAGTATTGTTTAT
The DNA here is from genome assembly GCF_040958095.1 of Procambarus clarkii. Classification (NCBI taxonomy): domain Eukaryota; kingdom Metazoa; phylum Arthropoda; class Malacostraca; order Decapoda; family Cambaridae; genus Procambarus; species Procambarus clarkii. The sequence goes on along the minus strand of NC_091239.1, from coordinate 6,804,634 downwards.
GTTATTGGGGACTATAGTGTGTCTGTTGTACTGGTATTGTAATGTAAGCTATTGAGAACTATTGTGTTTCTGTTGAATATGAATGGTACACCACGCTAGTGGGGACTAGTGTGTCAGTTGTATTGGTATTGTACAGCACGCTAGTAGAGACTAATGTGTCGGTTGTACTGGCATTGAACAGAACGCTAGTTTGGACAAATGTGTCAGTTGTACTGGTATTGAAATTTAAACTAGTAGGGACTAGTGTATCAGTTGTACTTATATTGTATATCACGCTAGTGGGGACTTGTGTGACAGCTGTATTGGAATTGTACAGCATTCTAGTAGGACTTGTGTGAGAGTTGTACTGTTATTGTATACCACCCTAGTGGGGACTAGTGTGTCATTTGTACTGGCATTGTATAGCACGCTAGGTTGAACTAATGTGTCAGTTGAACTGGCATTTTACACCACGCTAATGGGGACGAGTGTGTCAGTTGTACTGGTATTGTACACCATGCTAGTGGGGACTTGTGTGTCTGTTGTACTGTATTGTACAACACTCTAGTGGGGACTAGTGTGTTAGTTGTGATGGTACTTTTCACCACGCTAGTGGTGACTAGTATGTCTCTTGCATTAGTATTGTAAAAACGATTGTGAAGACTGTTGTGTGTCTGTTGTATCAGGAATGAACACCACGCTAGTTGGGACTAGTGTGTCAGTTGTTCTGGCATTGTACAGCATGCTTGGTTGAACAAATGTGTCAGTTGAACAGGAATTTTATACTACGCTAGTAGGGACGTGTGAGTCATTTATGTTGGTATTGTACAACATGCTAGTATGAACTAGTATGTCAGTTGTACTGGTCTTTTTTCCACACTAGTGACAGCTAGTGTGTATTGTACTGTGGGTTGGTGGTGTTGTCTTGTTGTTCCTCCTTTACGGACAATCCAACCCACAACTCGGTAGAGAGATCACACTGGACAATTCTGGCTCTTGAGAGAGGGGCTCAACGTCACACGTTTAGGGGATGCGGCTCTAATACTTAGCCTCGTTGTCACATGCACACACCCTCTCGAGCCGCTGTGACTCCCCACTCTCTCCTTATGTGATATGACCTCCTCAATCCCCTTTCACTTATTAGTTTTCCGTTCTACCCTGTCCACAACAGTGGTTCTCGGTTCTCTCTCTCTCTCTCTCTCTCTCTCTCTCTCTCTCTCTCTCTCTCTCTCTCTCTCTCTCTCTCTCTCTCTCTCTCTCTCTCTCTCTCTCTCTCTCTCTCTCTCTCTCTCTCTCTCTCTCTCTCTCTCTCTCTCTGTCTCCTTCTTTATTATTTCCTGGGAAGCCTCACTAGAACAAGGACAAACACCAGCAAATTTGAATACATTTACTGGACAAAGCACATACACAATTCATACACACATATAATAATAATGAATCCTACACTCTATACTATTAAAATCAGGTTGCACTCCAACACCATCAGAACTCTATCATCAGCTTACCAAGTGGTATCCTATCTTCTGATTCACCACCTGATACTACCTACCTCTTCAAGTAGATCAAGTCTTATCCTACAATGTTGCACTATTAGCAAGAGAATATATATCTATAAACATGCACAAGGAAAACCAGCTTACGAATGCAATAACGTATATATATCAGTATAAATGTTCCTTGATACACAACAATGATCAATCGATCACCCTATCTGTCCTAGAACACATACATCTGTAGGTAATCCAGCCTACGACTGTAACTCTAAACTTCAGTATAAACACTCCTCGACACAAGAATAGCAAACAATCTCTCACCTCTCACTTCGTCTTGCGCGCTAATGACAACCAAACACTATATTACCTCCCTACAAGTAATCATTTATATCGTCCCTCCCACATCTGGAAGTTCACTACCCTGATCTCTTCAGGTTCTTCCGGGTTTAACTACCAGGATCCTCTGCAGCTCCTCTTGGCTGCTATACCATAAAGTTTCCTTGAACAACTATGGTGCTTCACTATTTCTACTAGGGTTCTCCACCGCTCTCCTGGCTGCTACACCATGAAGGCTCCTTCGAACAACTATGGTGCTTCACCACCTCTACAGAAGCACGTGACACTCCTCTTCACTGCTTCTCCTCACAGCTCGCGGTCCTCTGCTCCACTACCTTGGAGTCTGATAAACTACTCTCTCTGTGCTGGCTTCTAAGTTCTCAGCAACTTCTTCCCCAAAGACAAACCTGCAACCCATTGACACGCCAATAAAAATGTTTCCTTATAAACACATAAACGAAATAATCCACACAATATGTTTGCATCCAACATCTATCTCCTCTCTACATGCAGTGAGAGTGGACTCCCCTGTTGGGCTGGTCCATGCTCCACCTCACCCGGCGGGCCTCACTCACTCTGGAAGGGTCCTCCGCCGTCAGGAGCTCTCAGTCACCTGCCAGCGCTCAGAGGAGATGGACGTTGCTACGTCCTCAATGACATTCCTCCCTCTCCACTCTCTTATTTTAGGCTTTCTGCCTTATCAAAACATGTCTAACTTATCAATAAACATTGCTACTGTCGCTGGGCACACGACCAACTACAAGCAATCACTATGAACTGGCTTAAATCGTGCTTACCACAGATTGTCTGGTCGAGGGCGCTCCTCCCTCTGACAGAGTCTGGTCAGGGCACTCTCACGGCCCACGATAATGTCTCTGGGAGGCTTAATAAACACTCCTCGCCGTCCAGGACTTGAGACCACAACGTTCCCAGCTCAATTCCACAGCTGGCACGTCTGCACACTTCTCTTCTCTTGGAGATATATCACTAGGGGTTCCTTTCTGACGGGAGCTCAAACGGAGCGTGACTTTCCCCTGCGATGTTTGGCGCTCAAGTGAGCTCAAAGCCTTCCAGAAGCGAGCCTCATGCCTCCAGCAAAATATCCACATCTCCTTACCAGTCATTTATCTATTTTCTTATTCACTGTCCATAATCTTAAACTGTTTACTAAATCCGACCAACTATTTTACATCGGAGTCTTCACCTCTATATTTCCCAGACCTTATAGTCAGGTCAGGCTTGATAGAATAATTCTCAAGGGGAGACTCGTTTTTCTGCTACCTGGGATCATAGCATGTGTGAGTTGTATTGGTACTTGTGGAATTGTACTGGTATTTAGTACAATGCTACTGTGGACTAATGTGTAATTATTTCTGGCATTGTACACCAAGCTACTGGGAACTATAGTTTCCGTGTTGTATTTAAATTTTACATCACGATAGTAGGGACTATTGTGACAGTTATATTGCAATTGAACACTATGCTAGTGGGGGACTAGTATGTCAGTTGTACTGGTATTGAAAAATCATGCTAATGGGGACTAATAAGTCAGTTGTACTGGTATTGTACACCATGCTAGTTGGGACTAGTGTCAGTTATACTGGAATTGTACACCATAGTATACAAATACTAGTGTGTCTGTTGTGCTGTATTGTACAACACTCTAATGGGGCCTAGTGTGTCAGTTGTATTGGTATTGTATAGCACGCCAGAGAGAACAAGTGTGTAAGTTGTACTGGTATTGTACACCGCGCTTGTTGAGAATATAGTGTGTCAGTTGTACTGGCATTGTACAACACTCTAGTGGGAATTAGTGTGTCTGTTATACTGGTATTGCTCACCACCCTAGTGTGGACTAGTGTGTCTCTTGTATTGTGAATGTATAGCACGTTAGTGGGGACTAATGTGTCAGTTGAACTGGCATTGAACACCCAGCTAGTGGGGACAATAGTGTGTCTGTTGTATTGGTATTGTACACCACAAGAGTGTGGACTAGTGTGCCAGTTGTACTAGCATTGTTCAGCACGCTTGTATGGACTAATGTGTCAGTTGAACGGGCATTGTACAGCATACTAGTGGGGTCTAGTGTGTCGGTTGTACTTGTATTGTACAGCATGCTAGTGGGGACTAGTGAGTCCATTGTATTGGTATTGTACAGCATGCTAATTGGCACTAGTGTGTCAGTGTTATTTGGTATAGTACAGCAAGCTATTGGGGACTAGAGTGTCTGTTGAACTGGAATTGTAAGGAAAGATAGTGATGACTGTTGTGCCAGTTGTATTGGCATTTATTGTGTTGTTGTAGGTCGACGAATTGCATATGTCCCTCTTTACAACCAACCAAAACCCTTTTAGTGCTTGTACTTTGATCAGGAGATCACCCTGCATGCTTCCGGATTTTTGATAGGGGCTCAGCATCACACATTTAGTGCAGCTCCGACACTGGCCTCATTTTCACGTGCTCACACCCAATTCGAGCCGCTGTGACTCCCTACTCTCCTTATTTGGTATGACCGCCTTAATCCCCCTTTCTTTGAATTATAATTCTGTACCACCCTCTCCACAGCTGTGGTTTTTTTTTCTCTCTCTCTCTTTTCTACTTTCTGGGAAGGCTCATTAAAACAAGGGCAAACACCTGCTGATTATAACCATTTAATATACAGAGAACATATACAACACACATACAACACACAATAATGACTTCAACACTTTATGCTATTATAGTCAGGTTGCAATCCAATACCATCAGGACTCTATCAGCTGCTTATATCAAGTGGTAGAACAACTCCTGGCTCGCCACTAATACTACCAACCTCACCAAGTGGTTTAAATCTTGTAATATAATATAGCACTATCAGCCCTAGAATATATATATAAATATTCACAAGGAATCTAGCCTATGGCTGTAACACTACAAACATCAGTATAACTATTCCTCGATACAAAAAAATATCCAAACACTCACCTCCCACTGCGTCATGTACGCCAATGACACTCAAGCACTCTATCAACTCTCTATAAGTAGACAATAAGAACCTCCTCTCTACATCTAGAGGTTCACTACCCTGAACGTCTTCAGGTTCCTCCACAATTATCTACCAGGGTCTTCTACCGCTCTTCCAGGCTGCTACACCATGAAGCTTCCCTGAACAGCAATGATGCTTCACCACTGGTATCACAGAAGCACGTGAAACTTCACTCCACTGCTTCTCCTCACACAGCTCGAGGTGTGAGGAGAAGCAAAGAATTGTAAAGAACGATAGTGATTAGTGTGTCAGTTGTAATGGCACTGTACTCTACGCTAGTAGGGATTAGTGTGTCAGTTGTATTGGTATTGTACAGCCTGCTGGTATGGACTAGTGTGTCAGTTGTATTGGGATTGTACAGCCTGCTGGTATGGACTAGTGTGTCAGTTGTATTGGGATTGTACAGCCTGCTGGTATGGACTAGTGTGTCAGTTGTATTGGTATTGTACAGCATGCTGGTGGGGACTAATGTGTCGTTTGAACTGCCATTCTACAGTATGCTAATGGGGACGAGTGTGTCTGTTGTACTGTAGTGCACAACACTGGTGGGGACTAGTGTTATCTTGAGATGATTTCGGGGCTTTTTAGTGTCCCCGCGGCCCGGTCCTCGACCAGGCCTCCACCCCCAGGAAGCAGCCCGTGACAGCTGACTAACACCCCAGGTACCTATTTACTGCTAGGTAACAGGGGCATAGGGTGAAAGAAACTCTGCCCATTGTTTCTCGCCGGCGTCTGGGATCGAACCCAGAACCACAGGATCACAAGTCCCGCGTGCTGTCCGCTCGGCCGACCGGCTCCTTAGTCAGTTGTACTGGCATTGTACACAACGTTAATGGGGACGAATGAGTCAGTTGTACTGGTACTGTACAACACTGTAGTGGGGACAAGTGTGTCAGTTGTACTGGTACTGTACAACACTGTAGTGGGGACAAGTGTGTCACTTGTACTGGTACTGTACAACACTGTAGTGGGGACAAGCGTGTCAGTTGTACTGGTACTGTACAACACTGTAGTGGGGACAAGTGTGTCAGTTGTACTGGTACTGTACAACACTGTAGTGGGGACAAGCGTGTCAGTTGTACTGGTACTGTACAACACTGTAGTGGGGACAAGTGTGTCAGTTGTACTGGTACTGTACAACACTGTAGTGGGGACAAGTGTGTCACTTGTACTGGTACTGTACAACACTGTAGTGGGGACAAGTGTGTCAGTTGTACTGGTACTGTACAACACTGTAGTGGGGACAAGTGTGTCAGTTGTACTGGTACTGTTCACAACGAGACACACTGTTGTAACTATTGTGTCTCTTGTATTGGTATTGTACATAACGATTGTGGAGACTGTTGTGTGTCTGTTGTACTGGTATTGTACACCACGCTAGTAGGGACTAGTGAGTCATTTGTATTGGTATTGTACAGCAAGCTAGTGGGGACTAGTGTGTTAGTTGTACAGGCATATTTTACCACGCTAGTGCAACTAGTGTGTCAGTTGCACTGGTATTGAAATCTACTCTAGTAGGGAATAGCGTGTCAGTTGTATTTTGATTGTACAGCATGGTAGTGGTGAACAGTGTGTCAGTTGTAATAGTATTGTACACCACGCTAGTGGGGACTAGTGTGTCAGTGGTACTGGCATTGTACACCACGCTAGTGGGGACTAGTGTGGCTGTTGTACTGGTATTTAGCAAAATAAAACTGTTGACTAGTGTGTCAGTATTTCTGGTATTTTACACCATGCTAGTGGGGATTATAGTGTGTGCCTCTTGTATTTGAATTGTATTTCACGATAGTGGTGACAGTTGTATTGGAATTATACACCATGCTCATGTGGACTAGTGCGTCTGTTGTACTGGTATTGAACAACACTTTTGTGGTGACTAGTGTGTCAGTTGTACTAGTATTGTAAACAACGATTGGGGGACTATTTTGTGTCAGTTGTACTGGTATTATACAGAACTCTTGTAGGGACTAATGTGTTATTTGAACTGCCATTGAAGAGCATGCTAGTGGGGACTAGTGTGTCGCTTGCACTGGTATTGTATACCACGCTAGTGGGGAATAGTGTGACACTTGCATTGAAACTGTACAGCATATTAAAAGGGACTATTGTGTCAGTTGTATTGGGAATGTTCAGCACGCTAGTGTAAACCAGTGTCAGTTGTACTGGTAATGAACATCATGCTAATGGGTACTAATAAGTAAATTGTACTGGTATTGTATACCAAGCTAGTGGGGACTAATTTGACAGTTGTATTGAAATTATACAGCATATAAGTAGGGACTAATATGTCCGTTGTATTGGGAATGAACAGCACGCTAGTGGGGACCAGTGTGTCTGTTGTACTGTTATTGTACAGAATGGTAGTGAGGACTAATGTGTCAGTTGTACTGGCTTTGTACACCCAGCTAGTGGGGACAATAGTGTGACTGTTGTTTTGGTATTGTACACCACAATAGTTGGGACTAGTGTGTCAGATGTACTGGCATTGTACAGTTCGCTTGGTTGGACTAATGTGTCACTTGCATACTAGGCCGCACTATTGGGGCCTAGTGTGCAAGTTGTACTGGCTTTGTAAATACGCTAGTGGGAGACCAGTGTGTGTCTATTGTGTTCTTTTTGTTTAGCACAATAGTGAGGACTATGTGCTGATATTGTATTCCACGCTAGTGGGGACTATATTCACCTAGCAGTGCTCTCCAAACTGTATTAACCCAATACAAGTGGTAAATTAAATGTTGTGCGTGTGTCGTTCATACAGCTATGAATCAACATTTTTCATTTACATTAATGTATTTTACATAAAGTACATCAATATAATTTTAGTACATCAATATAATATTAAAGATGAAAACTGTGTTTTTAATATATCATTTAGAAAATTGTGATATAAAAATAATTTAGAAAAATCATTAAACAAATTTAATAAAAGTTTGGATTAAGTAAATGTTTTGCAAACCTCTCAAACCAATAAAACACAACTTTTACTAACTACCAAATTTTCATTTAAAGTATGCCATTAGCAACTAACTTAACATATATCAACTAATACTATCAAATGATTGTAATATTCACATCTTCTAGCCTGATAAACCGGAAGTAGCTAGTTTCCTCAATTGTATTAACTCCCGCAAGCTTAATTCCTTGATCAGCAAACAACCAGAATTACTGAAACAACTGTCTATTTGCACAAGAGCTCTCGGACCTCATCTAAGGTAAGGTAAGGTAAGGTAATTATCAAAAGAAGGCACCAAACCGGGAAGGCTATGTAGCACAATCAAAGTGCGAAATAATCAGAGGGCGCTAAATATCACCAAGAATGCCAATACGAGAACAAAAACGCATAAGGCGAACGATATCAAAAGTATCCGATTCACCTAGAACTCTATCAAGGGACAATTGACTGCGAGAGATAGTCGGAAAGCAAGACACACGCTCGTCCTGGAAGTCAGGACATTCAACAAGGATATGCACAACTGTAAGAGGGACAACACAATTTGGACAATAAGGAGCAAGACGGCGCTTCATTAAGTGACCGTGGGTTAAGCGAGTATGGCCAAGCCGCAGCCTTGTCAAAGCAGTTTCCCACCGCCGATTACAGTGGTAGGAGGAAGGCCACAGGGACACACTACGTTTGAAAGTACGCAGTTTGTTACTAACTACAGAGGACCAACAACCCTGCCAACAAGCAAGGATGGAGGAATGAATTACAGGATAAAAGTCGGAATAAGGAATACCTTTACGGGAGATGGGACAAGAACGGATAGTTTCCCTAGCGGCATCCGCACGCTCATTTAAAGAAACGCCAATATGGCTGGGAACCCAGCAAAACTCTACTGATTTAAATTTACTAGAAATAAGAAACAGCCAACTTTGAATCTCAACGACCACCGGATGCACAGGATTAAAGGACCCTAGAGCCATGAGGGCACTACAAAAGTCAACTACAACCACAAACAAGGAATGACAATGAGAAAGCAAGAGACGGAGAGCATAGAGAATAGCATAAAGTTCTGCAGTGAAGACACTAGCCTCCGAAGGGAGGCGATACATATAAGTGCGGTTGTGAAATACAACAGAGTAGCTCACATCGTTCGCAGACTTAGCCCCATCGGTGAAGACTGGAATAGAGTGGGAGTGCGAAGAAAAGTGCTCAAGGAAGAGGCGTTTCAGAATCGTAGAAGGAGTAAAGGCTTTAGTGATACGAGTCAAGGACGTACAAAACTTGGGAAGGGGGACTCTTCACGGAGGCAAGGAAGGAATAATACAAGGAGAAACATTAGAAATATGAACAGAAAGAGAATCCTGTAAGCGAGATAGCCGGACAGAAAGAGTGAGACGATGAAGAGGAACAGGAGCTACAGGAGGGGTAAAAGTTAAAGCACGACGGAGGCGAGAGGAAGGATGTTGTAAGGACCGCGCAAGATAGCGAAGACAGAAGCGATTACGGCGGTCCTGGAGAGAGAGGAAGCCAGTGTCAACATACAAACTGAGGGCGGGAGTCGAACGAAAGGCACCAGAGCTGAGACGCAACTTAGTATGGTGCAAAGCATCAAGACGGTGAAGAGTAGAAGGAGAAGCAGAAGAGTATGCAGGGCAACCTTAATCGAGTTTATACAGGACGAGAGAGGAGTGCAAATGGAGGAGCGTGCGCCTATCCGCTCCCCAAGAAGTATGGGACAGAACCTTTAGGAGGTTAAGGGCCTTAGAGCATTCAACTCGGAGGTAAGAGATATGGGCTGACCAAGACAAACGAGTGTCAAAGATTAACCCCGAAAGCTTAGCGGAATCCCTGTACACAAGGGGATGACCATAAAGCGACAAAGAGGGACTAAGAACCACATGCTTCCGAGTAAAAGTCATAGCACAAGTCTTAGACATAGAGAACTTGAAGCCATGATCAGTGGCCCAAGACGACACGGCATCAATCGCAAGTTGAAGTTGCCGTTGAAGGAGAAGCAAATCATCACCCTGACAGCAAAGGGTAAGATCATCAACATAGAGAGCGGAGAAGACGCCTGAAGGAAGAGCGGAAAGAAGACCATTGAGGGCAACTAGAAAAAGAGTAGTGCTCAGAACACTACCCTGGGGTACACCCTCATGCTGCCAAAATGGGGCCGAGAGAGTGGTAGCAAGCCGCACACGAAAGGAACGATGAGAGAGGAAACTCTGGAGGAAGAGAGGGAGATTCCCATGAAGGCCAAAAGAATGAAATTGAGACAGAATATGATACCGCCAGTCGTCGGTACCGATATGTCGTAAGCCTTTTCCAGGTCAAAAAGGACGGCAACAACGGAGGTCTTTGCAGCAAAAGTAGTACGAATACAGACCTCCAAGTTCACCAGGACATCCGTTGTGCTGCGGCACTTGCGAAAACCAAATTGAGAAAGAGAGAGGTGGTGATAGTGTTCTAAGAACCACATCAAACGAACGTTAACCATACTTTCAAAGCACTTGCAGACACAACTCGTGAGGGCAATAGGGCGGAAGTCCTTTGGGGATGACCCGAGAGACCCTGGTTTCCGAGCAGGGAGGACAACAGCATCGAACCAGTCTTCAGGGACTGAGGCCGTATTCCAGACCCGATTGTACAGATTCAGTAAATACTGAGACGTGCACGGAGGGAGATGGCGAAGCATTTCATAATGAATGCCATCGGAGTCCGCCGCTGTAGAACCGCAGAGGGCCAGGGCAGACTGAAGCTCAGAGAGAGAGAAGGGATCATTATAGGGAAGGCGAAGATAAGTACAGAAATTTAAAGGACGAGATTCAAGAATAGGCTTACGAAGAAGGAAGGATTGGGGAAGATGTGAACCAGAACTAGCAGATGAAAAATGGGAACCCAGTTCACTCGCGATCCGCAACGGGGATCACGGACGCGAAGGACCGGCGAGACATCGGGAACGAACTTACCCGCAATCTTGTGGATACGCGTCCAGACCAGTGGCAGAGGAGTTTCGGACGTAACAGTGTAGACATAAGACATCCAGCGAGCACGGTTAGCCGCACGGATTGCCGGCGGCGATGCATGCTTACAGCAGACAGCCCGAGCACAGTCCACATTCCACCAGGGAATGCAATTCCGCGTTCCCCGAGAGGAAGAGCGAGGAATAGAGCGGAATGCGGCGTCAAAGACAGTGTCATGAAAAAAAGGAGGGCACGAGGGAGAGGCAGAATGGAGAGGTCAGAAATAGTAGCATGGAGAGTAAACAGGCGCTAGTCAGCCTCGGCAAACTGCCACCTATGGAAGGAGAGAGAAGGGTGAAAAGAGAAAAAAGTAACAAGGATAGGAAAATGGTCACTGCCATGGAGATCATCAAGGACCCGCCACCCGAAATCTAAGGAAAGGGATGACGAGCACAGAGAAAAACCGAGTCAGGAAAGGGGGGAAGTCCGAGAGTTCAAATGAGTGAGCTCACCAGAATTATGAAGGGACAGGGAAGAAGAGAGGATGAAAAGTTCAAGGGGGCGACCCCGGGTGTTTGTCAGCACATCACCCCAAAGGGCATGACGACAATTGAAATCACCCAGCAGGAGCACAGGCTGCGGCAAGGAGTCTAGGTGGTGTTTAAGATCGGGAAGAGAAAGTGGGACTGTGGGGCGGGAGATAAATGGAACAAACTGTGTACCATCTACGCACAAAGACACGGCCAGCAGAACAGTGGAGAGGCGAGGAAAAAAGTAAGGGGGACAAAGGGAACATCTGAGCGAATCAAGAAAGCAGAAGAATTATGGGCCGGGAGGGGAGAGAAAATAATAGCACGGAAGCGACCAGGACGAGCACCAAGCATCGGCTCCTGGAGACAGACCCAAAGGTGCGAAAACTGTGAAATTAAAAGTTGGAGGTCAAGGATATTGGCGTAATATCCACGGATGTTTCATTAAAGAATAGACATCGGCAAAAAGAGAGAGGAGAGCAACAGAGAGCAAAGAAGAAACAAAGGTGAAAAAGAAACACAGCACGTTAAAGAAGCACAGGGTCAGGATCAGGGTCAGCGAAGTCAGGGTTAGGAGGCATGGGTAAACTGAGTAAAGAAGGAGGGAAAGAAGCGGGAGGACTGACCAGAGGTGGACGAGCAGAGTCTGGAGGAGAAGGAGGAGGAAGAGGAGGGGCAGAAAGAGGGAAGTGCACCTCAGCAAGGGCAGTAACCGAGATGGAACCGGGGGCTAAATAAACCCCCACAGTAGGAACAGGGGGCTCCACCACCGAAGCGGGAGGGGAAGGAACGATAGAATCAGAGATAGGGGGCGAAGAAAAAAGTGAAGCCTTCTTACTTACCGGGGAGGAGGAAGGAGAGGAGTCAGGTTTCCGCTTCTGACTCAAAGAGACAGGCGTCCCAGCAGCAATGTACTAGGCAACAGACTCCAGTGTCTCAATAGGAGAAGAAGAGCGAGAGCGAACAACACGTTCACCAGGAGAGCGATGGATATCGGCCCGCACAGTCAGGCGGCGTGGAGAGCCAAGAGAGAGAGGAGAATGACGGGAAGGAGGACCAAAGAGAGAGGAGAAAGATGACACAGGAGACATGACAGACTGGCTAGAAAGAAGGGGTGCCCTAGAAAGAGAACCAGGAGGGGGACCCTCCGGGACAGAACGGAGGGAAACAGGGGAGGTGGTGGTGGGCGTGTCTGGGTCTAAGGCTTGGAAACGGTTGTGAGACTGAGGAAGGTGGGAAGGATGAGGAGAGGAAGAGCGCTCTACGCGAGCATAGGAGACGCCAGCGAAAGAGGGGAGACGATGAACTTGGCGCTGAGCCTCAGGAAAAGACAAACGGTCCCGGTGCTTCAAGTTGAGGACAGCCGCCTCAAGTTTGTAACGTATACACGCACAGAAGAAGGTAGGGTGGGCCTCACCGCAATTGAGGCAGCGGGCCTGGGGAAAAGTGCACTCAAACTTAGAGTGACCCTCGCCTCCACACAAGGGACAGAGAGAAACAGGACTAGAGCATTTGAGGGCACCATGCCCAAGCCTCCAACACTTATTGCAGAGCCGAGATGGAATATACTCCTGAACGGAGTATCTGGCACCAGCTAGAATGACAGAGGACGGAAGGGCCCTACCATCAAAGGTAACCTTCACAACCCAAAGGGGCCGACGGCGATGACCACGAGGGGGACGAGTAAACGTATCCACCTGGAGGACAGAATGACCCTGGGCCTCGAGGATATACTTGATATCCTCGTGGCAATCCTTTAGATTCCGAACACCAGTCGCAACATGGTGCGGGAAGAGAACAGTGCCAACACTGGCATTCAACCGAGCGTTCTTTGAGACCCGAACAGGGGTTTCGCCAAGGCAGGATAAGGCGGCCAAGTGGGTGGCCGCATCCTGAGAAGGAGCAGCAACGGCACCGGTACCAAGACGGGTGGGGTTGAAGGTAACGGAGGTATATGCGGAATCGACAAGATGCCTATGAAGGGAAAAATCGTCAGAAGGAGTTGAATCTAAAGGATGGAGGTCAAAGTACTTAGTCCACGTAGCAGGACCAAACAAAGCATGGAACGAATTAGTATGGGAAGGGAGCATACGAGAGCGGCCGTGGCAGGGACGGCGATGAGAACCTTTAGAGAGAGACGGGTCAAAAGGCGCGATAGTCACAATAAGAGATGGAACCGTGCAAGGGGACGAGGCGGTCATCACAGCAGGCTTGGGGCTCGACCCAACCACAGAGAAGGGAGAGGAGCAGGGAGGATGAGTCCGGTCTGGGCCTAAGTCGGGACCTGTAGTTGGGGCTACAGATCCCGGTCTTCCAGGACGGTCCGACTCAGGGGCCTGGTCGCCCACCCCATGAGCCTGGGTAAGAGAAGTCGAGTCGTTATCCATGCAGCAAACCAATATCCAAAGAATGGGACCTGGAACCAAGGGACACCACCTACCAGGGCATCCCGGGAGGCCGAGCGCGGGCCAGTGCAGGAACGGTGCGTCGTCCCCAGCGGTGCTCCTCCTTTTCAACAGGGGAGTCCTACTACATCGTCCATTCTCCCATACTGGTGCTAAGACCCCATTCCCCCTATCGCCCCAGCCTGGACACCCAACCATCCACTCAGGGCGTCCCCTCACAGGCGACCCCTCCAGCGGGTGGTCCGATTACTCTCAAGGCCCTACGTGGTGCCCCTCAGCACGTACACCACCCAAAGAGAGGGCAGGAGAGGGGGGGGGGGCAAAGGCAACCCACACTGGTCCCAGGGAGGTGTACGTGAGTCCCTCACCACGGCAAGGAGGCACCACGGAGGGGTTGGACCTCATCTTGACAAACATAACCTCTCTACTTACCTCAGGGATAATCAATAAAAGGACCACATACCATAACCCTATATTTATTCTAACCAACAATAATAAGCCACCTTTAGACACAATGCAGATAAGCTTTAGGATACACAATGAGGGATCCATAAGCAACTTTATTACCGTTGCTGGTTACATCAACTGAGTGACTGAACTCGGTAATATAGAAAACATCAACCTAGCAGAGCATACATTTCATCACAATATCTGAGCCATTATAATACCCGTCGTTCAATGGTAACAAAACAAGTCACAACTAAAGGGATTAGCATCCCCCATGGCTTACTAATGGCATTCGTATATCTATCAGCAAAAACATGATTATGAGAAGAAATACAGGTTTGCTGTCATTTCCAAAGAAGCGTATATAACAAAGTCATCACTGCTATCTAACATTATTAAGAGAGCTAAACAAAACAACTATGAAAATAAATTTAATCAAATAAAGGAAAACATGAAAAAATATAGAGTGCTATTTCCCATATATTATGATCTAAGAACTTAATAAAGAACCCAATACTCCTAGCCAATGACAATGGAGTGCTCTCTGCCTATGACACTGTCATTAAGTGCATCACCCATGAAATAAATTTCTATTTGATATTCCAAGAGTGCGACGCAGGACATGTCTGAAAATGAAGGGTCACAAAATGTGGGCTGACCTGTATAATTACGTCAAAGATATTCCCTCTCTCAACCAGTCTAAAGGAGAAGCAAAGAAGCTTTTAACCAACTTAATATAACCTTTTTACTTTTTAAATGTCAACCTATGTTTTGTAGTTATCGGACATTAATTACTGAACCTGTACTGATATCTGATTTGAAAAAATTTAATAAAAAATTATATATCATTTTATTCTGCGAAAATTTCTATCTGTTGTTCTGTTGTAATTTTTGCTTTTTATATCATGTATTATTTGTAATTTTATGAATATTTTTCTACTTCAATTCATTATTGTATGTTTTTTTTATCTCATTTAGTTTTAGTGTTTTTAGCTCATTTTGTTTTCCACATTATGTCTGAAATGTTCGGCTTATTAGTGGATTTAGGTATCGTTCTTGCCTTACTTGTGAATACTACAATATTTTTTAATCCTGTATATGTATGTATGTGTGTGTTACGGCCACTATGGGTCGCAACCGGGTTCTTTGATGGTAGAACCTAAATGATAGTATCCGACCCCAAGTCTGCAGTATGCTTTCAAGAAAGTGGCTATGTAGTGCATAAAAAAAGGAGGGGATGAACAAAACAATGTTCCTTTCGTTAATGTATTAAATATCTTTCCACCACCGTTACGTATATATATGTACACCGTCACCATAAATAATATATAAAGAACAGATAGACTATTTCTACACCTATGTACAATCTTTTCGCTCAGGATATCAAACGTGCTCACGTGCAGAGTTCAGCAAATGCCTGTATTTCTTCACTGTCCAGTAGCGTATCCAACCTTACTGGGAAGAACACCGGTGAGTTCACCTGTACGTGGGCGAGCCCACTGACAGTGTCATGAGGTGCCTGTACCCCAACGACCGCTTTCCAGCTACTCACTGGCAGAGTACCTCAGCCACACGCTGAGCGGGGGTCACAAACCAATACAGGGGTAGCGATCCTCTGGCAGTAGTCCCTAGCGACCAGATAGCAGAACTACTCAACAGGCACCTCCCTGTCGTCAGTCTCTCCCTTAAGCCAGTCCCAAAGGTACGCCGATCTTTTTAACACTAAAGCACTAGCTGCTACCACACTGCTTCATCGGCGGCGGCTTACTTGGTCGTTTCCAGGACCATGTTGGGAGACTGCGGACTGCCCAAGATGAACTGCCATCTCCAGTACCGCTGCCCCCAGACATCACCTCTGTGGACACAAAAACCTCATCAATGACCTTGCCGATACTGGTGAAACTAGGAAATACCACTAACCCACTGAGGAGTTGACATTGTGCTCTGTAGCACACACTAGGTGGCACAGGTCTTGATGCGTCACCTCACCAGAGGTCACTCACAACGACCCCTCTGGCCGACCAGGGGCAGGAAACTTTAGCCATTTGCAGGTACTAGATAACCACCACCAGATGGTATTGTCCGTATTATGTACTATTCCCGGGGAGTTTGGGTGCGGACTCTTAGATTGTGCTGGAGCTGCCACTGTACCCCCTGACAAGGGCGACGAGTCCGTAACAGTATGTATGCATGTATGTATGTATGTATGTCATATCAGAGGGGGGGGGGGGTTATACAATGAAACTCGGTTATTGGAACCCACCTGATACTAGCCTACCGTCGAACAGAGGCCCTGAATACTCTCTGACAGAAAAATGGCCGACCACGACAGCCACACTTTTGCTGCCGTTAATCGACCAACAATGGACACTGGCGTGGTTACAATTATTTGGGAGATTCGGGAGAAGGTGTCTGGTTCGGGAGAAGGGGTCAGTGTCACCTTTATTCAGGGGTACGGCTCACACTGCCTAGTTGTCATTACATACCTGCTCTCGAGCCGCTCTTACTCCCTGCACTCTCCTTACTGTGGGATGATCTCTCAATCCCTCTAAGTTAGTTATGGTCCACTATCATCCAAGTTATAGCCATGTCTTTCTCTCTCACTAGCTAGGAAGCCTGACCAGGACAGGAGTAAAAGCAAGCTAACATATGAGATATTTAATGCATAATATTATAGTTTTGTGGGTTGGTGGTGTTGTCGTCGTTGATCCTTCTCTACGGACAACCCAACCCACAACTCGGTAGAGTGCTTATACCTCTCTAGGAGATCACCCTTGGCGCTTCTGGCTCTTGGAGAGGGGCTCAACGTCACACGTTTAGGGGATGCGGCTCCAACACTTAGCCTCATTGTCACGTGTACACACCCACTCGAGCCGCTGTGACTCCCCACTCTCTCCTTAGGTGATATGATCTCCTCAATCCCCCTTGTACTTATTAGTATTACATTCTACCCTGTCAACAACAGTGGTTCTTGGTTCTTTCTCTCTCTCTCTCTCCTTCTGTACTATTTCATGGGAAGCCTCACTAGGACAAGGTCAAATACCAGCAAATTTGAATACATTTACTGGACAGAGCACATACACAATACATATACACATATAATAAGAATGAATCCTATACTCTATACTATTACAATCAGGTTGCTCTCCAACACAATCAGAACTCTATTATCAGTTTACCAAGTGGTATCCTATCTTCTGATTCACCACCTGATACTATCAACCTCCTTAAGTAGATCAAGTCTACATACACTGTTGCACTATCAGCAAGAGAATATATATATATATATATATATATATATATATATATATATATATATATATATATATATATATATATATATATATATATATATATATATATATATATATATATATGTCTATAAACGTGTACAAGGAAAATCAGCAGGTGAATGCACTAACATATATCAGAAGAAATGTTCCTTGATACACAACAATGATCAATCGATCACCCTATCAGTCCTAGAACACATACATCTGTAGGTAATCCAGCCTACGACTGTAACTCTAAACTTCAGTATAAAACACTCCTTGACATAAGAATGCAAACAATCACTCACCTCTCACTGCGTCTTGCACGCTAATGACAACCAAACACTATCAACTCCCTACAAGTAATCAACCAGAACTTCCCTTCCACCTATGGAAGTTCACTACCCTGATATTTTCAGGTTCTTCCGGGCTTAACTACCAGGATCCTCTGCAGCTCCTCCAGGCTGCTATCATGAAGTTTCCTTGAGCAACTACGGTGCTTCACCCTTCTGCTAGGTTCCTCCACAGCTCTCTTGGCTGCTACACCATGAAGTTCCCTCGAGCAACTATGGTGCTTCACCACCTCTACAGAAGCACGTGACACTCCTCTTCACTGCTTCTCCTCACAGCTCGAGGTCCTCTGCTCCACTACCTTGGAGTCTCATCAACTACTCCCTCTGTACTGGCTTCGAAGTTCTCAGAAACTTCTTCCCCAAAGACAAACCACAGATTATCTGGTCGAGGGCGCTCCTCCCTCTGACGAAGCCTGGTCAGGGCGATTCCACAGCCCACGAAAATGTCTCTGGGCAGCTTAATACTCTCCTCGTCGACCAGGACTTGAGACCACAACGTTCCCAGCTCGATTCTACAGCTGGCACGTCTACACACTTCTCTTCTCTTGGAGATATATCACTAGGGGTACCTTTCTGACAGGAGCTCAAACGGAGCACGGCTTTCCCCCTGCGATGTCTGGCCTCAAGTGAGGTCAAAGCCCTCCAGAAGCGAGCCTCACGCCTCCAGCAAAATATCCACATCTCCTAGCCAGTCATTTATCTATTTCCTTATTTACTGCCCATAATCTTAAACTGTTCATTGAATCCAACAAACTATTTTACATCTGTGTTATTGCCTCTATATTTCCTATTCTTTCTAGTTAGGTCAGGCTTGTTGAAAAACTCTCAAGGAGGAGACTCGTTTCTCCTGTTGGCTGAGATCATAACAATAAACACAAACAATATACATATACAAGAACAGTAATATTACTATGCAACTCCTCAGTCTGCTACCAACTGATAATACTCCAACATTCCCCTAAGTCTTCATCCTATAACCGTACTAAGTTGCTGCTCACTCCTCAGCTAACAATCTACTGCATCATTCACTGCTTTGGATTGAAATACAGGGTATAAAAATATTCATATATCTACAGTCATCAATCTCTCACCTCGCACTGCGCCTTTCACGCCAAAAAACGCAATCAAGCACACTCTCTTAAACCTCAATGTGTCCCAACGGTCCTCTGTTCTATTCCCCTAGGTCCGCTATCAAAGACACATGTCTGGGTCTCCAAAATCAGGTTAGGTACTCCATACAGTTCCTCCGATCTGCTGCATCTGAAGTCCTCGAATGTCAGTGAAGCTCTCTCACACACAGCTTCACACAAAAGACGTGTAGCTCCCTACACTACTTGTAGATTCACTATGTCCATGATGTTCCACTCCTCACTGGAAATCCTACTCCACCTTGCAGTTTAGCTCCTACTTTGTGGGAGCTAAACTTTGAGTGAGTTTCTGTTGAGGGAGTTCAACTGTTTTCTGAGTTCCAAAGTGGAGAGAGTTTTGTGAGTTTCAACTCACACTTGGAGTCAGCATACACACCTCCTCTGGTACGAAGTTCCTTCACTAACTTCTCCCACACAAAACTTTGCAGTTCTCCCACACAAACGTTGCAGTTCTCCCACACAAACCTGCTAATCCATCATCATGCCAAAATAAATGTTTTCCTAACAAAAAATAATTAAATGTATTCACAGAAAATAAAACTCCTCCATCTATCTCTTTAAATCTTTAATGTGTCTTCACGATGGGGCCCTACCCCATCTTGGACGGGTTCACCTGGAAACATGTCTTGATTTAGGGACTGTTCTGCCTCTGACGCTCCTGTTTCAATACACAGAGAGTAATCACACTAATGTGATATATCAATGATAAAATCCGTAGGAGCCGTGATGATCCTCATCACTGCTCTACAGATTTTCTAATTGATACATCACGTTAGTGTGATTATTATTAAAAATATTGTTACTATTTAGGATAAAAACCCACACTAATGTATTTATGTATTTTATGTAAAGATTTACACTAAGTCTTTCACACTCTCCTCAGTGCTTTATCAAGGTCTAAATATGTGGTTAGGATGAGACCTACATCTCAACACAACCAGTCCTTTTCGTCGTCGTCGCTTTTCGCTTGTCAGCGACTAATACCAGGTAGTAGTCGTTGGGATGTACAGTCGGAGTGACTCGCTTATTCTGACTTTATGAATGTTCAGGCGGAGTGGCTGGTTCGTTTTCGCTCCATGAGTGGTCAGGTGGAGTGACCGATTCATTTTCTCTCTATAAGCATTCAGGTGGAATACCTGGTTCATTTCCTCTCCATGAATGTTCTGGTGGAATGACTGGTTCATTCCTTCTCCAAAATGAAGGAAAAAGTGGTCAGGTGGAGTGACTGATTTATTTTCTCTCCGTGAGTGGTCAGGTGGAATAGCCAATTAATTTTCTCTCTGTGCAACCCGTCCTCTTAAAAATAACGTAAATTTTCGCTCGTATGCGCGCTATGGCCAAATTTGGACGTAATTTGAAATGAAATCGACTCACAAAAGTAACGTATTGTCCCATTTTCTGTTTGAGTTGTCCGGCTTACTCGGTAAGGTTAGAAGAGGACACTTTCAATTAACGTTTTTCATAACGTTTTGAAACTTTATGAGAATGTCCTGCCCACCTAACCTCTCAGAGGACCCTTAACTTACTGTTGTTGAAAAAAAATCCCAAATTTATTTTCATTTTCAAATTACGTCCACTTTCGGCCATACTGGTAAACGGCCAAAAGCGACGTTATTTGTAAGAGGACAGGTTGGAGTGTGAGCGTTCAGGTGGAATACCTGGTTCATTTCATCTCCCTGAATGTTCAGGTGGAATGACTGTTTCATTCCTACTCCAAAATGATGGAAAAAGTGTTCAAGTGGAGTAACTGGTTGATCTCTCTCCATGAGTGTTGAGTCAAGTGTAACTGGTCCATTCTCTCTTTCTCCGTGAGTGTTCAGTATGAGTGATTGGTTCATTACCTCTCCATGAATGTACAGGTGGAGTGACCAATTCAATTATTTATGGAATTATCAACTATTTCTCTATGCGAGTGGAGAGCTGATTTTGTTTAACAGTTGTTAATCAAGAAATGGTGATGTGTCAGGGAGAGTTTGTAAGTGTTGAATCATTTTAGAGAGTGTAACATTAGAATGTACATGTGATGGGCGTATGTGAAGAAAAAGCTTTTGAGGAGGATTTTTAAGAGAATGTTCATTGTTATTGTGTACTTTTTCATATATTTAATGTTATTCATTATTGCAGGATTTGTCCTGGGCACTGTTATTGGCTTAATACTGACTCAGAAATACATTTTACAGGAACAAAACGAGAAAACAAGGACGATGGAATGATGGTTTACCTGAGGCGTTTCTGGATTCTGGGAATATTTTCGTTCTTGTCATTGTTCCAGGTAAGTTTACCAAAATGCGTTTTACAGTTTTTGGCAAAGTTCCTGAAGGAGTTTACTAGTGTATGTTTTACTATTTCTAAATTATTCCAGATAAATTACGCAAGACATGTTTCAACGTTTCTGACAGGTAACTTACTATATTTTGCCAAGTTCAAGGTGAGTTCTCTAAAATGTCATTTACCATTTTTGGCCAAGTTCCTACTGAGTTCTCTAACAGTTGCATTCGATAAGTCACAATTACGTGGCTGAATGTAGGACAAAGGTAGTTTAGCGATGAATATTTGTTTTGGCAAATCCGTTTTAGGGTGTAATCGTGGTCGCATCGTGTCCATCTTCTGGGGATATGTAAATTTGTGGTATATGAGGTGTCTATTAGTGTCGCATGTCAGTTCATGGACTAACTTCCATGACATTTCCGTGAAGTTCAACGACGACTTCAAAGTCGTCGCTATGCTGCCATGCACTTTTAGGCTTAAATTGAAGTCGAAGAAAGCTTATTTTCGAGTAATATGTTAATAAAGTAAACGTCAGTGTCAGTTCTTGGATCCGCCTCCTAAAGATTATAGCTGTAATATCGTTACTATTAACAAAGCTCTCATGCGATTTAAAATATATTTATATCAGACTCAGAACACAAAACAGAGTTATCATGCTGTAGCTCCCGTCCCCCGCCTTAGTACGCCCTAGTATTTTCGTTATTTTTAGCTCATTTTTATGAGATATGAAATATCGTTATTTCTGAAGTAGTAAAATGAACCAAGGTAGGTCACAAGCTCTAGTTCCTGTCCTCCGCCCTGAGTTTTCTCTTATAAGTACTTTTCTATTAATCCTCTTTTCGCGATATTTATAATATAGGTATTTCAGTAGTATTAAGAACCAATGAGATATCCTCCTAGTTTCCAGTCCTGCCTTCTCCGCCTTATTTCACTCCTGTATTTTTGTTATTAGCCATCCAAAGTATATGAAATTTAAAAAATACAATCACTATTACAATCTCAACCATTTTACTCAGTGTTTAAGTATTATGATTTTGAGCAAGCAACACAATATTCAAGCAACGTTGTCCCCCTCCACCTACCACATCTCTCTCTCTCTCTCTCTCTCTCTCCTCTCTCTCTCTCTCTCTCTCTCTCTCTCTCTCTCTCTCTCTCTCTCTCTCTCTCTCTCTCTCTCTCTCTCTCTCTCTCTCTCTCTCTCTCTCTCTCTCTCTCTCTCTTTCTCTCTCTCTCTCTCTCCCTCCCTCTCTGTCTCTCTGTCTCTCTCTCTCTCTCTCTCTCTCTCTCTCTCTCTCTTTCTCTCTCTCTTTCTCTCTCTCTCTCTTTCTCTCTCTGACAATTACTGAATATAACTAAGAACTGCATAGGCAACTTAAAGGAGTAGTATGTGAAAAAGAGTGAGGGAGAGAGTGTGGGAGAACGAGAGCGAGTGAGGGAGAGCGAGGGAGGGAGAGGGAGAGCGAGGGAGGGAGAGGGAGAGCGAGAGCTAGTGAGGGAGGGCACGAGAGAGAGCGAGTGAGGAAGAGCGAGAGCGGGTGAGGGAGAGGGAGAGAGAGGAACTAGTGAGGGAGAGGGAGAGTGAGAAACTAGCGAGGGAGAATGAGAACCGAAGGAAAGAGAGTGAGAACGAATGAGGGAGAGCGAGATAGAAATATTAGTTGCTACAGCCTTCGAATGAGTTACCAAGTAATGCTGTTACCACCCTGATTTACTTGACAGGGGACCAGAGTGAGATTCGTAGGACATGTAGATTGTACTCGAAAAATCCTGACGACTTGGGGAAATATAAAGTACACAAGATTTGTACTTTTGCCCGAAACGCTATGCATAATAGTGGCTTTAGGTATTGCATGTACTAACTCTATCTATAAATCAATCAGAATGTTTGTAACTGCATCTATGTAAGTATTTTTCCTAAATAAAATATTATTATTATTATTATTATTATTATTATTAAGAATATACTGGGACACACCAAATACTAACATTTAAGTAGTGAAGTTGAGGACTAGAACCGTGCACACCATCTGCCCAGGTGGGCCTAATGGGCCCAGGTGGGCAGCTGGTGCAAGGTATGTAGGCCTCCAGGTATGTGGGGGGGAATTTTCCCGGATGTTTGGCACGTGTCGGACGTGTGTCAGCGTCCGGTGTCTTGTTATGCGGTTGGGTTTGATGGGGGGGGGGGGGTTATGTTGGGGGGGGGGGGGGTAGGAGAGTATGTGGGTAGAGTAAGGAATAGGAGGAGAAGAGTAGAATAGGGTGATAAGAGTAGATGAATATGTAAGGGTGTTTGCCGTACAGTTAATCCTGTGTGTAGAGATATATAGTGTGATTAATAGATCAGCCTAAGTAGGCTATGTAGAGGGGTTGCCTACATGGCCTGGATATGTTGAGGGGTGAGGGAGGGGGGCTTCCTCCTCGACCTGAGAGGGTCCTGAGGGGGTAGGAGAGCAAAGGAATTAAGATGAGGAGTGAACAGCTGTTTGCGGTTCTGTGTTTTGACAGTGGGGTCATTATTTTTCTAGGTGTCAGACGGCTCGTGTTGGGAGCTGCACCAGGGTGGATGTGATCCTCCCCCTCCAACCCCACTTCCCCTCAGCTCTCCCCTGCCCCCCCCCCCCATCCCAACAGGTGACAGCCTGTATCTATCACCTATCAATTTCACACACTCACTCCGTGGGTCTGGAGGACTGCTTTTGATGACAGCAATAAAGCACACCATAGTCACTCCTGTCACAGCTCACTCTGCCACATAGCAGCAGCGAGACATAGGCCATGAGGGAGCCCACATACCGCAATGTAGGAGAACTGTACTGGTGTGTGGTCTTTGACGCCCACACATTAACGTGTGGTCCTATGTCCCACCCTCCCCTCCTATGCAGCTGCCAGTCATCAATTCCCCACATCACATTTCCCCAGGCTGATACATACATATATATATATATATATATATATATATATATATATATATATATATATATATATATATATATATATATATATATATATATATATATATATATATATATATATATTATTAAATTGTCTTGTTCATTATCCTGAGTTCAAGGCTGGCTCTAAGACCTACATTATCCAAATCAAGCATCACTTCATCAAACCGGACCTGTGGTCCGAGTCGGGAAAGTAAGTCCTGACTGGTTTGGAGTGGAGACGGGTTCAACTAAAAAAGAGCAAACAGGAAATGATTTCGACGTTCAGTAAACACTTACCGAGTGGTAAACTGAATGCCCGAGAGCCCAATACTGGGTTGATGATGGTAGTATTTAATTTAAGATTGAAAAACTTTAAATTAAACAGAAATGAGGGCACGAAGTGATTCCCACGGCCAGTAAAACACTTACCGAGTTGTGAACTGAATGTCTAAGCCAGCCAATACATGGTTGATGATGGTAGTAATATTTTAAGATGGGAAACTTTGAACTAAACTAAATGACCACACATGTGGCGATTTCTGCGTTCAGTAAACACTCACTGAGTTGTTAACTGAAAGACTTAGCCAGGCAATACATGGTTGATGATGATAGTAATATTTTAAGATTGGGAAACTTTAAACTAAATGACCACTCTCTCTCTCTCTCTCTCTCTCTCTCTCTCTCTCTCTCTCTCTCTCTCTCTCTCTCTCTCTCTCTCTCTCTCTCTCTCTCTCTCTCTCTCTCTCTCTCTCTCTCTCTCTCTCTCTCTCTCTCTCTCTCTCTCTCTCTCTCTCAATATGGATGTAGGTTGGTGTTGGGTATTTGTGTTGACTCAGGAGATATGATCACCACATATAAGTTTCTCAAAGAAAATGTTAAGCTATGTAAAGATATCTTCTTTACCACAGAAGACATCCATGCAGAAGTGAGGTTTCCCTTAGATGGCTGTGCACGTGAAAATGTAAAATAAAAATGTGCAAAGATGTTTCAGAGTGCTATTTTAGTCAAGAAATGATACAAAATTGTGTTTATTGTCATGCCCTATTGCATGACAATAAACCTACCTAGTCATGCGATAGACAGACAACAACAATAGGTACTCCACTCGAATGCTCGCTTCCCCAGTCATGTGGTATTGACCCTCACGCCTATTTGATTTGATAGAAGAAAAAATGAAGAATAGTAGTCCCTGTTTTTAAAGATGAAAACTTTTAACTATAAATTTTTTTGACTGACTGACTGACTGCTTTTTTGGTCAGATCTGCAGGTCTGCAAAAAATAATAGTAATGTAGGTAGCGAACATGTCTCCTCAGCTCTTCTATCTTCCACAAAGCCTTTCCTCCTATCTCAACCCTATTAGTTCATGCTCTTGTGTTTCACTTTTTGTTAAAACCAAATCTACACACACGATATGAAATGTGAAAAAAAAATCTTACATTATGCTATGTTATCAGTGCTTGAATAAAATTATTAAGAGTGCTGAACATTCTGTCATTGTCTTGCTACGATTTTAAAAGTGTATGTTTTCGCTGGGGCTACTGTTGCGCACAGTCATCTCGCTAAGGCGGGTCGGTGTCAGAATTGTCAAAATGATGTAACTTGCATACATCAGATCTCTAGTGGATTATGCTGCACCTCTGCTTGTTTTGATAACTGAAAGGACTTTGATGATACGAATAGTAATTGCTGACATTGTGCATATTCTCAGAACATAGTTTCTGCAAAAAAAATAACAGTAAATTAGATGCGAGCTGTGATTTGAAAACAGAAGATGGGTGATGTGTGTGTTATTGTGTGGACTCTGGAGATATGATCACCACATATAAGTTTCTCAAAGAAAATGATAAGCTAGGTAAGGACCGATTATTTAACACCCAAGACATCCGTGCAGTAGTGAGATTCCCTTTGATAGCTGAGCACGTGTCAATGAAAATTAAAAGTGCAAAGATGTTTCGGAGTGCTATTTTAGTCAAGAAATGACACAAAATTGTGTTTATTGACTAGTGTGAGGCAGAACAAGAGATCAGGAGGTATATGTTGTGATCACGCAGTTAACAAAAAATATTAGATTTTGTAGGTGGTGAACACGTCTCCCCAAACTCTTCTGTGCATATTTCACAAAGTCTTTCTTCCTAACTCTCCCCTCTTAGTTCGTGGACTGGTGGCCTACCTTTGTTTAAAATTAAATCTACAAAGCTTCACATTTTTCAAAAATTATATTTGGTCATCAGACAGAAAGATGATTTCCATGTTACGTTACGTTATGTAATGATATAACGTTATTTGGACATCAGACATAAAGTTGATTTCCACGTTACGTTACTTAGTGTACGGGGTAAGCAGGAGCAGGTATAGTGTAAGATAATGTGGTCATTAACCCAGTCATGTGATAGACAGACATGGAGAGGTACACCGCTCGAATGCGCGCTCCCTCAGTCATGTGGTATATTTTGGACAGCTGCAGAAAAATGATTTCCACATTACGTTACATTGTGTTACAGAAAGCTAAAACTGGCAGAAGGTAATATTTATATATGCTAAGAGATGTAATGGAGCTGGACTAAGTCTCACTTTACATTTCATAATGTTATTTTGCACTGCAGAAATATGATTTCCGCGTTACGTTACAATGTGTTACAGAGGGCTAAAACTGGCACACAGTCACCAGTCTCTGTTTTTTTTCTACCAGATCGACTGCTAAAACAGTCATAAACAGTGCTAACTATTTCACATATATATATATATATATATATATTTACATTTGGATAATGTAGATCTTAGAGCCAGCCTTGAACTCTGGATAATGAACAAGACAATTTAATAATAGTAATGAGACTATGTCTTTCCACATTAGTCTTATATATATATATATATATATATATACATATATATATATATATATATATATATATATATATATATATATTTATATATATATATATATATATATATATATATATATATTTATATATATATATATATATATATATATATATATATATATATATATATATATATATATATATATATATATATATATATATATATATATATATATATGTCGTACCTAGTAGCCAGAACGCACATCTCAGCCTACTATGCAAGGCCCAATTTGCCTAATAACCCAAGTTTTCCTGAATTAATATATTTTCTCTAATTTTTTCTTATGAAATGAGAAAGCTACCATTTCATACATATTTCATTATGTATGAGGTCAATTTTTTTTATTGGAGATAAAATTAACGTAGATATATGACCGAACCTAACCAACCCTACCTAACCTAACCTAACCTTTCTTTATACGTTAGGTTAGGTAGCCGAAAAAGTTAGGTTAGGTTAGGTTAGGTAGGTAGGTTAGGTAGTCGAAAAAACATTAATTCATGAAAACTTGGCTTATTAGGCAAATCGGGCCTTGCATAGTAGGCTGAGAAGTGCGTTCTGGCTACTAGGTACGACATATATATATATATATATATATATATATATATATATATATATATATATATATATATATATATATATATATATATATATATATATATATATATTGGTGTATACTGGCAGCAGGTTTTCTTTCAAACATGTTTCATTGAATATGACTGCATATTCTGTATTTATTATTTTCTGGTTTAGGGCTTCTATCCCTCTAACTATTTTCTTAGCATCAGGGCTTAATTGAAATAGGAGTTCTCCAAAACTCATTTTCGTACTTTTAAGGTGAAGAAAAGAAGTGATTTACTATTGAGTGTATTACACTTATTTGTATAATTTGCACGACGTTTCGAACCTCCATGGTTCATTCTCAAGTGAACAGATCTTACAATACTAGTTGATTTTATACCCGCATTAGGTCAGGTGATAATACAATGAAGGTGAAAAACATGGGGGGATACATAAGGGATAAACATAGGGGCTGCAGAAGGCTTATTGGCCCATACGAGGCATCTCCTATCTAAACACAAAGATTAATCCAGTGTAATTGGCCTGTTATGTTGGACATTGTCTTCTGTGTTGGCATCGATATGTTCTTGTCTTGTCCTTACTCTCATGGTGGGTAGAGTAAATAGTTCCGTGATTTGGGTGTTCATGGTAGGTCGCTCTATTCTTATGTGAATTGCCTCAAGAATTTGTAATCTTCTTGAATCTTGGGTTTTGTCTATTATGCAAGTATTCTTGTTCAACATTTCTCTTGTTAGAGTAATGTCATGGGCTTGTCTCATGTGATTCCTAGGGGCACCAGATTGAAGATGGCATGTCAAACGCCTCGTCAGCTTGGTCGACGTCATACCTATGTACTTACATTGAAGGTTACATCCTTCGTGGGGGCAAGTGTACATGTATACAACGCTTGACTGCTGTAGAGGGTTCTCCGTCGGCTTCGGGCTGTTTTTGATAAGGAGTTCGGAAGTCTTCTTGGTTTTGTAGAATATTATCAGGTTTATGTTTTGGTTAGGTGTAGTGCTTTTTACTCCTTTACGGATTATTTCTTTCATTATTCTTTCCTCTTTTATATGTTCACTGTGCATGGTTGATTTGTAATATAATTTTATTGGGGGTGTTGTGGTTTCTGTTCTAGGTTCTGAATTATACCAACGGTCCAAGTGTCTTCTTATAGCAGCGTTTATTTCCGCGTTGCTATATCCGTTGTTCACCAATACCTGAGTTACTCTTTCAAACTCTCTACTCACGTTGCTCCATTCAGAGCAGTGGGACGTTTTTGTCGACTGGGACGTTTTTACCAACGTCCCAGTCGACACAACCATAGGAATGATACTGGACAGAGTATACAGAGACGAGAGCACCCCCAAATTAGACATACCTGAGCCACACTTGAAAAGTCTTCTCGAAGCATGTACAAAGGAAGCCCCTTTCATCAGTCCACAAGGAGACATGTATTTACAAATAGACGGAGTAGCAATGGGCTCCCCCTTAGGAGTTTTATTTGCTAATTTTTATATGGGAACCATCGAAGATAGGGTCTTCAGTAGCAGACAAAAACCAACTGTATACTGCCGTTATGTAGATGACATATTCGTAATAGTAAAAGACTCAGATGAACTAATTGACCTAAAAAGACACCTAGAGAGAGAGTCAGTACTCCGATTTACACATGAAAATAGTGAAAATAACAGTCTGCCATTCTTGGATGTACTAATAACAAAAACAGGAACCTCTTTAAGCACCAACGTATATACCAAGCCCACCAACATAGGATTATGCCTGAACGGTAGAAGTGAGTGCCCCCAAAGATACAAAGCCAGTGTTCTCAATGCTTATATTCGTCGAGCGCTTACCCACTGCTCTGAATGGAGCAACGTGAGTAGAGAGTTTGAAAGAGTAACTCAGGTATTGGTGAACAACGGATATAGCAACGCGGAAATAAACGCTGCTATAAGAAGACACTTGGACCGTTGGTATAATTCAGAACCTAGAACAGAAACCACAACACCCCCAATAAAATTATATTACAAATCAACCATGCACAGTGAACATATAAAAGAGGAAAGAATAATGAAAGAAATAATCCGTAAAGGAGTAAAAAGCACTACTCCTAACCAAAACATAAACCTGATAATATTCTACAAAACCAAGAAGACTTCCGAACTCCTTATCAAAAACAGCCCGAAGCCGACGGAGAACCCTCTACAGCAGTCAAGCGTTGTATACATGTACACTTGCCCCCACGAAGGATGTAACCTTCAATGTAAGTACATAGGTATGACGTCGACCAAGCTGACGAGGCGTTTGACATGCCATCTTCAATCTGGTGCCCCTAGGAATCACATGAGACAAGCCCATGACATTACTCTAACAAGAGAAATGTTGAACAAGAATACTTGCATAATAGACAAAACCCAAGATTCAAGAAGATTACAAATTCTTGAGGCAATTCACATAAGAATAGAGCGACCTACCATGAACACCCAAATCACGGAACTATTTACTCTACCCACCATGAGAGTAAGGACAAGACAAGAACATATCGATGCCAACACAGAAGACAATGTCCAACATAACAGGCCAATTACACTGGATTAATCTTTGTGTTTAGATAGGAGATGCCTCGTATGGGCCAATAAGCCTTCTGCAGCCCCTATGTTTATCCCTTATGTATCCCCTCATGTTTTTCACCTTCATTGTATTATCACCTGACCTAATGCGGGTATAAAATCAACTAGTATTGTAAGATCTGTTCACTTGAGAATGAACCATGGAGGTTCGAAACGTCGTGCAAATTATACAAATAAGTGTAATACACTCTATAGTAAATCACTTCTTTTCTTCACCTTAAAAGTACGAAAATGAGTTTTGGAGAACTCCTATTTCAATTAAGCCCTGATGCTAAGAAAATAGTTAGAGGGATAGAAGCCCTAAACCAGAAAATAATAAATACAGAATATGCGGTCATATTCAATGAAACATGTTTGAAAGAAAACCTGCTGCCAGTATACACCAATATAAACCCACATGACCCAGCAGTCCGCAATACAGAGTTTACCTATAGGTATAGGCAAGAGCTCATTCGGCATCAACTAAACAAGAAGAAGGAAGCCCTCCAAACCTTTATAGAGCAGGCGGAGCATCTGTTAAACAAATGGACCCAGTACGACATCCCTATCCAACTCAAGCAAACCATCAACAGTGAACTATTTAACCTGAAACAACAACATAAAACTCTTGTAGAAACAAAGACACTCCGTAAGTTAACATCCCTAAACGGTGGACAGCTAAAAATCCCTCGTCCTAAAGATGGCTACTTTAACCTGACTTCTTATGATCTTACCCAGGACCAACGAGACCTCTTAAATCTTGGTCTAAATTGTCAATTCTTATCTAAACCAAAGATGCATCAAAAACGCCTGGAAATCGAAATGCTTCTGGACGATATCCATAAGCTAGAAGACAACAAAAAAGTCATCACCACTGACACACTTCAAGCTGAACTACTTGCAGAAGCAGGGAAAAAACGAGGAACATATTCATCTACAATCTTAACCCCACGACTCAAAGAAGCAGCGAAACAACTAAAAAATCTGAAAGACGTAACAATAAGAAAAGCCGACAAAACAGCAGCATATGTATTGATTCCTACCCATGAATACATGAACAAGATTAGCGACATCCTAAGTGACGACTCCAAATTTCAACGAATCACGAGGAACCCCGTAGAAGACCTTAAGCGGAAAGTAAACAAAACAATTACAGCAATCAACGCAAAGAAAGGTAGTGTGCATTTCAATAAACTTCAAGGCGACTATGGCTTAGGATATGCCTACGGCAATGTTAAGACGCATAAACCAGGTAACCCACTACGCCCTATAATCAGCCAAATACCAACCCCAACTTATCACCTGGCAAAGAAACTCAATGAACTCCTAACTCCATACACTCCAAGTAAGTTTAGTCTACAATCATCAGCAGATTTCCTAGAATTGATCAAATCTACCCAGCCCGATGGAATCATCGCTTCCCTGGACGTTGAATCCCTTTTTACCAACGTCCCAGTCGACACAACCATAGGAATGATACTGGACAGAGTATACAGAGACGAGAGCACCCCCAAATTAGACATACCTGAGCCACACTTGAAAAGTCTTCTCGAAGCATGTACAAAGGAAGCCCCTTTCATCAGTCCACAAGGAGACATGTATTTACAAATAGACGGAGTAGCAATGGGCTCCCCCTTAGGAGTTTTATTTGCTAATTTTTATATGGGAACCATCGAAGATAGGGTCTTCAGTAGCAGACAAAAACCAACTGTATACTGCCGTTATGTAGATGACATATTCGTAATAGTAAAAGACTCAGATGAACTAATTGACCTAAAAAGACACCTAGAGAGAGAGTCAGTACTCCGATTTACACATGAAAATAGTGAAAATAACAGTCTGCCATTCTTGGATGTACTAATAACAAAAACAGGAACCTCTTTAAGCACCAACGTATATACCAAGCCCACCAACATAGGATTATGCCTGAACGGTAGAAGTGAGTGCCCCCAAAGATACAAAGCCAGTGTTCTCAATGCTTATATTCGTCGAGCGCTTACCCCCTGCTCTGAATGGAGCAACGTGAGTAGAGAGTTTGAAAGAGTAACTCAGGTATTGGTGAACAACGGATATAGCAACGCGGAAATAAACGCTGCTATAAGAAGACACTTGGACCGTTGGTATAATTCAGAACCTAGAACAGAAACCACAACACCCCCAATAAAATTATATTACAAATCAACCATGCACAGTGAACATATAAAAGAGGAAAGAATAATGAAAGAAATAATCCGTAAAGGAGTAAAAAGCACTACTCCTAACCAAAACATAAACCTGATAATATTCTACAAAACCAAGAAGACTTCCGAACTCCTTATCAAAAACAGCCCGAAGCCGACGGAGAACCCTCTACAGCAGTCAAGCGTTGTATACATGTACACTTGCCCCCACGAAGGATGTAACCTTCAATGTAAGTACATAGGTATGACGTCGACCAAGCTGACGAGGCGTTTGACATGCCATCTTCAATCTGGTGCCCCTAGGAATCACATGAGACAAGCCCATGACATTACTCTAACAAGAGAAATGTTGAACAAGAATACTTGCATAATAGACAAAACCCAAGATTCAAGAAGATTACAAATTCTTGAGGCAATTCACATAAGAATAGAGCGACCTACCATGAACACCCAAATCACGGAACTATTTACTCTACCCACCATGAGAGTAAGGACAAGACAAGAACATATCGATGCCAACACAGAAGACAATGTCCAACATAACAGGCCAATTACACTGGATTAATCTTTGTGTTTAGATAGGAGATGCCTCGTATGGGCCAATAAGCCTTCTGCAGCCCCTATGTTTATCCCTTATGTATCCCCTCATGTTTTTCACCTTCATTGTATTATCACCTGACCTAATGCGGGTATAAAATCAACTAGTATTGTAAGATCTGTTCACCTGAGAATGAACCATGGAGGTTCGAAACGTCGTGCAAATTATACAAATAAGTGTAATACACTCTATAGTAAATCACTTCTTTTCTTCACCTTAAAAGTACGAAAATGAGTTTTGGAGAACTCCTATTTCAATTAAGCCCTGATGCTAAGAAAATAGTTAGAGGGATAGAAGCCCTAAACCAGAAAATAATAAATACAGAATATGCGGTCATATTCAATGAAACATATATATATATATATATATATATATATATATATATATATATATATATATATATATATATATGTTATATATATATATATATATATATATATGTTATATATATATATATATTTATATATATATATATATATATATATATATATATATATATATATATATATATATATACTACTTGTATAATTGGACGTAACTTGAAGTAGGGAAGAGCAGGCTCAATCTCTCTAGAAAGAGATTATCGTCACAACTCTCCCCCGAAGCCTGCGGTTGCAGGTGAAGTTACGTCTTCAGGTGGTAGAGCGATAGGTGAAGCAGCCTCTACCTCATAGACTCTGGAGAGGGCGTTTGCTATGATGTTGTCAGAACCTTTGATGTAGAAATCTCCAGGTTGAAATTCTGCAGATATCAAGCCCATCGTAGAAGCTGTAGATTGTTGAGTTGGGCTTGCTGCAGGAAGTGTAGGGGATTGTGGTCCGAGTAGATGGTGGTAGACCGAGCACTTTGCAGGGACGATTCGAAGTGCTGCAAGTTCAGGACGATGGAGTGTGGCTCCCTTTCGATCGTGCTGTAGTTCCTTGTAGCTGTGGTAGCTAACAGGTCGAATCTCCTCGCCTCGTTGTTGCATCAGGTCACCCCTTATGCCGGTACCACTGGCGTCGACATGGAGGATGAGAGGCTTCGTGATATCTAGCGAGGCGAGAATAGTATTAGAACATGGCAAAGGAGCACTATTATAGTCCAGTAAATTGGGATGAAGATCAGGTAGGATTCCTGATTTGGAAAGCACCGTCTCAGTGTTAATGCTTTCGGGAGAAGCAGGGAAGGTTTCACAGTGGAGGTATGGACCTTTAAATGTAGGGACTGATACCAACACAGTGGGGGGAATACCTTGATACTGCTTCAGAAGGTTGACGTGGCACAACTGGGTCTTCCGCCGCCTATCTGGAGTCTCAAGAACGTAGTTGTGGTTGTTCCTGCACTCCTTGATACGGTAGGGTCCTGAAAACTTGTTTTGCAATGGAGAACCTGGGATAGGAAAATTTGCCAACACGAAGTCTCCTGGTTTAAATTTCCTTAATTTGCTGCTTTGGTCAAAATGAGTCTTCATCCTCTCTTGGGCTTTCAATCGGTTGTCATTAGCAAATTTACGTACTCTCTCTAGAATGTGTTTTAAGTTTTGAAGAAACTGGGGCACATTCTGAGGGTCACTGAAGGTGGCATTACGTAGAGAGTCTTTGAAAGCTTCGAGAGGAGTACGGCACTTACGTCCGTAGAGCATCTCATAAGGAGATACTCCTAGAGACTCATTGGGGTGACTTTTGAAAATGCACATAATGAGATCAAGTTGTCTATCCCAGTCCTTCAAGGTTTCATTGCAGAATTTCTTTAGGAATG
The DNA here is from genome assembly GCF_040958095.1 of Procambarus clarkii. Lineage (NCBI taxonomy): Eukaryota > Metazoa > Arthropoda > Malacostraca > Decapoda > Cambaridae > Procambarus > Procambarus clarkii. Next base: position 6,769,972 of record NC_091239.1, on the reverse strand, counting down.
CTTTAATAGTCTGATGACTACGTTCAAGAGAACCCTGTGAAGCAGGATGATAGGTGCTGGACAGTACCTGTGTGATGTTGAACTCCTCCAGTGTCTTCTTGAAGAGACCACTGGTGAAGTTGGTGCCACAGTCACTTTGAACCTCTCTTGGAAATCCATACTGGGTGAAGATCTTCAATAGGTGTTTCACCACAGTAGCAGCCGTAATGTTCTTTACTGGAACTACTATGGGAAATCTGGTGGTAGGACACAGGATAGTTAGTATATATGCGTTGCCAGAACTGGTCCGGGGTAAAGGACCAACACAGTCTATGACGAGTCTGTGGAAAGGTTCCGCAGGCACCTGGATGGGTTTTAGTGGAGCCTGGGGAATAGAGATGTTAGGTTTACCTGCCATCTGACATGTATGACACTGTTGTACGTACTTTTTAACGTCTTTTACCATACCTGGCCAGTAGTAGTCTTCTCTGATTCCGTGGTAGGTTTTGTTAAAACCATAGTGAGAAGGAGCTTCGTGGGCCAGGTGTAGAATATTGGGCCGTATGCTGGTGGGAACCACTAGTTGTTCGACATTTGCCCAATCGTCGTCCTCCTTCAGCTTACTGGGTCTGTACCTGCGGTAGAGCAACTCATTCTCTAGGAAGAATCCAGGGATACTGTCAGGTTGAGTCTCAGCCTGGAAGAATAATGGTGTTAATGATTGATCTTCCCTCTGTAACTTACGGAACTCCAAACTGGTAAGATTAGGAGGTAGATTCTGAGGGTCTTGAGGAACAGCGGTAGCAGTAGCGTCATCTGGTTGCGGTCGTGCAGCTTGTGCACGGGTGGTCACCAAAACCGGAGGAGAAACTTGATCACTTTCTTGAACCTCTGCTGGAACATATTCAAAGATGGGATTATCCATTACAGAGGTACACACCTAGGGTTTGTCCATGATGATCAGGTTGGTCGGTTGCAGATCTTCTGCCAAGTCGTTGCCCAGGAGAAGTTGCACTCCAGGCATGGGAAAAGGCTTTTCCCTGATGGCGACTTGAACTTCACCGGTCACGAAGGGACAATCCAGGTGGACTCTGGCGAGTGGATATGGAGTAGTAGCAGTGAGGTCAGTGATAAGGACAGTTTCTCCGGTGTAGGTGATGTTAGGTACAGCCGATTTCAATATAATAGACTGAAGAGCCGCTGTGTCCCTCAGGATCTTCAATTTGAAACGTCCCTCCGAATCTGTACCGTTGGTAGAGACAGTTCCAGGATACAGGTGTTTACTGAAGTGAGAAAGATCATTACCATGAACACCAACATTCATCACAGGCTTGCTGGACTTAGGAGAAGTCGGCTTGGGTTTAGTAGTCATTGCTCTTGTATTGAGCCTTCACACATCTATCTATGGTATGTTCATAAAGTTTGCAATGCTTACAATACAATTGTGAGCTCGCTTCATCTGTACTCACTTTATCGTGACTGTACCAAGACTTCTTACTGGGAGGTGGTGATGGTGTCAGCCGGTGGATGAGGCTGTAGGTGTCAGCCGACTTCGCACATTTGATGTAGTCCGTTTCTTCTTTATCTGCTAAATATAAACGGACGGAAGGGGGAACACGTCTCAAGAATTCCTCAACTAGCATGAGGTTGATGAGTTCTGCAAATGTAGAGACATGTGCTGCTTCCAGCCATTTCATGAAATATCTTTTCTTGGTATTGGCAAATTCTAGAAAGGTGGTGGTACTTGCCTTAAGATGGTCACGGAATTTTCGTTTGCAGCTTTCGGTGGAGAGAAGGTAGGCATCCAAAACTGCTTGCTTCAGGGTCAGGTAGTCATTCTCAGACGCTAAGGTACTGAGAGTAACTGCAGCTCTACCTGTAAGATGCTCTCTGAGAAGGGTAGACCATTGGTCAGCAGGCCAGCTAAGTTGATTAGCTAGGGTCTCAAAGGTGGTAAAAAAAGACATAAAATCTGTCTCAACGAATGGTGGCATTAACTTACTTGCATGGGAGATATTGAAACTTACGGGAGGACTGGCGGTAGCTTGCTGGCGTTGAGTGTGGTGTGTAGTCTCCAACGTGATTTCTCGTTGACGACATTCTATAACCATATCCGCTTGCTGTATGTCATGCTCGCGTTGTATCTCCAGGTGGCGTTGTTTTGTTTCAAGCTGTACTCGCTCACGTTCTCTGAATAGGGTCATCTCAAGTTCTTGCTCTTCTTTCCTGATTTGTAGAGCTGCTTGCTGTTGTTCGAGGGCTTCTTTTTGTTGCTCCCTCTCGAGCTTGGCGAGTTCTAGTTTGAGTTTCATAGTGGCCAAATCATGTTTATCTGCAATAGAATAAGTTTCGTGAGTTTCAGAGTCAATTGTCCCTTCATCTAAGAGGTGATCCATAATTAATCTAAGCAATTAATTTTTGTTGGCTCCATGGGGAACATCTAGTCGATACTCGTGTGCAAGAGTTTGTAATTCGATCCTCTTGGCACGACTTAAGTTTCCTATTTCACCAGCTGGATCGTTACGGAAAGCTTGGAGACGAAACAAGGTGAAAGATAGCAAATAAATGTACAACGAATATAGTTGTGATATGGTAAATGTCAGAAACAGGATAACATGGCAACTGGTAACTATCCTGTGGAATTTTAATCTTTAACAATTAACATTAATTATAGGATGGTAAATGATTAGTCAATCAAAATCGCAGGAAATCTTGTACTCGGTACTCAATGTAAGAAAATAAGGGCAAGAAAATCCTACTAAATAAGTGAAACTGAGTTTCTAAAACAAATGAAACATTTAATTGCTCCAAAAGTGAATAAGGTAGTCCAAGAATGTAGGCATACCTTGCCGAGTCTCTATAGGACATAAGCAAGGGTCTCCCACTAAATGAATATGATACTTACAGAATTAGCGAACTTTGTGCTCTGTAAAAAGAAAGCTAATTCCCTACCTAAGTAAATATCATCATCTCTGACCGACGTGTAGGGGTGCGAGTGTCAACTGGTGACGAGAACTGCTGTTGAGGTTCCAACTCAGCAACGAAGTCTGTGCTTGAGGAACTATGGCCCTCTTATCCTCCTTCGGTCGGATTGCAGAAGATAGGGTGCTTTGACCCGAAGACAAACCAAAGTACCAGGGTACCACAATGATGATCTGCCGATAATGTGAGAAATATCCTAGGGACAAAAGGTGGTAAACACGAGTAATAACACGGAGGGAGAGATGACCAATTAAGAGAATGACTGAGGCCTACAGTCACCACGTAATCCAAACTTATCCCACACTCATCATATGCTACTCTCGGAATGCACAATACACACAGCACCATATAAATATGAAAATTAATGATAATTTTGAAAAGCTACTTTAGCAAAGCGAAGTACGCTTACCACAAATTGACGTTCTGGTACTAGTACCTGAGTGAAGCTCCTAGGACATGCCCCCATTAAATGTGACAGGAAAGTGTTGGAGTATGGATGTTCGGCAGTCCTCCAATGGCAGATGTCAATGCCTGGTCACACTTACAAATAAAAGATAGACTGCTTGCCTGTTGTCTGTGGTAAGTTAGAGGGAGGAACACGTAAAACACAAAGTATGAACAATGAAACTTTAATATATTTACTTTTATCATAAATGAAAATAAAAACAAATCTCGGGTAAATGACTGGTGTAATAAAATGACAAAGATAAATGCAAAAACACAATAGATTAAATATTATAATGTGAAATGGTGCTGAGAATATCGGCTATGGCTGAGACCTCCCTTCGTATACAAGTATACGTAAGCTTAGTATGCCAGAGAGAGATGTCAACTCTAAGAGCACAAAGAATATTCTGAAGTTGATAGCTGGTCAGGGCTCCGACGTCAATTCAGGTAGATGGCACGGAGGTGCAGTGTGCAGGTGCGCGGTCAGCGAGTCACCAATCAGGAGCAGGCAGGCTAGAATCGGTAGTTTGCTGGTTGACGACAAGCCGGCGTGGAGGATGTGTGGAGTAGGGGGAATCTTGGGTATGTTTTGCCTCATGGTCAAAACGTTTTGTGCTACCGGTGACGTATCTTGAATGTAGCATCTTGTACTTGTATAATTGGACGTAACTTGAAGTAGGGAAGAGCAGGCTCAATCTCTCTAGAAAGAGATTATCGTCACAATATATATATATATATATATATATATATATATATATATATATATATATATATATATATATATATATATATATATATATATATATATATATATATATATATATATATATATATATATATTGGTGTATACTGGCAGCAGGTTTTCTTTCAAACATGTTTCATTGAATATGACCGCATATTCTGTATTTATTATTTTCTGGTTTAGGGCTTCTATCCCTCTAACTATTTTCTTAGCATCAGGGCTTAATTGGAATAGGAGTTCTCCAAAACTCATTTTCGTACTTTTAAGGTGAAGAAAAGAAGTGATTTACTATAGAGTGTATTACACTTATTTGTATAATTTGCACGACGTTTCGAACCTCCATGGTTCATTCTCAAGTGAACAGATCTTACAATACTAGTTGATTTTATACCCGCATTAGGTCAGGTGATAATACAATGAAGGTGAAAAACATGGGGGGATACATAAGGGATAAACATAGGGGCTGCAGAAGGCTTATTGGCCCATACGAGGCATCTCCTATCTAAACACAAAGATTAATCCAGTGTAATTGGCCTGTTATGTTGGACATTGTCTTCTGTGTTGGCATCGATATGTTCTTGTCTTGTCCTTACTATTACTTACTTACTGCAAATTATACAAATAAGTGTAATACACTCTATAGTAAATCACTTCTTTTCTTCACCTTAAAAGTACGAAAATGAGTTTTGGAGAACTCCTATTCCAATTAAGCCCTGATGCTAAGAAAATAGTTAGAGGGATAGAAGCCCTAAACCAGAAAATAATAAATACAGAATATGCGGTCATATTCAATGAAATATATATATATATATATATATATATATATATATATATATATATATATATATATATATATATATATATATATATATATATATATATATATATATATATATATTATTAAATATGACCGAAAAAGTAAGATTAATAATTCTAACACGAATTTTCTCAATCTTTCGTACATTTCTTTTCACTGTTGGAGGTAATTCAAAAATCAATTCTCCAAAATTCATTTTTATTTCTAGTCTGACGCGACATGAGCGCGTTTCGTAAAACTTATTACATTTTCAAAGACTTTAGTTTACAAATGCACAACTGAATAGAACTTAAACATCTCCTATTTTGTTTATATCTACATTTGAGTGAGGTGGATGGGGTGTGGTGGCATTAATAGGGTATTAATTTCATCAACACAAGACAGAACAAGAGGTGGCATTAATAGGGTATTAATTTCATCAACACAAGAGAGAACACGAAACAATGGGTATTGAAATGGAAGTGATTGTAGAAAGCCTATTGGTCCATATTTCTTGATGCTTCTATATTGGAGCGGAGTCTTGAAGTGGGTAGAATATAGTTGTGCATTAATTGGCTGTTGATTGCTGGTGTTGACTTCTTAATGTGTAGTGCCTCGCAAACGTCAAGCCGCCTGCTATCGCTGTATCTATCGATGATTTCTGTGTTGTTTACTAGGATTTCTCTGGCGATGGTTTGGTTGTGGGAAGAGATTATATGTTCCTTAATGGAGCCCTGTTGTTTTTTAATTAATTCATGAAAATTGAGGTCCCAATTCAGCAACTAAAGTTCGTGCGAGAGGAACTATGGCCCTCTTTATCCTCCTACTGTCAGATTGCAGAAGATTAGGTGCACTTGACCCGGGGAAAGACCACAGTACCAGGGTACCAATATGATGATCTGCCGAAAATATGAGAAATATCTTAGGGACAAAAGATGGTAAACACGAGTAATAACACGGAGGGAGAGATGACCAATTAAGAGAATGACTCAGGCCTACAGTCACCACGTAATCCAAAGTTGTCTCACCTTCACCATATGCTACTCTCGGAATGCACAATACACACACCACCATATGAAAATAAAATTGAATATTAAAAATAGTGAAAAGCTACGTTACCAAAGCCAAATACGCTTACCATACATTTACTATTTGGCACCAGTACCTGAGTGAAGCTCCTAGGACAGGCCCCCACGTAATGTGACGGTAAAGCGTTGGTGTTCGCCAGTTTCAAAAGCTGGGGGCAGGGCCTCGTCACATCACAAAAAAAAAAGAGAAAAGTTTGTCCTTTCGTCTGTGGTAAGGTAATGGTAAGACACACAAAACACAAGTATATAAACAATGAAATTTTAATTACTCTAGAAAACAAGACATGTATAAAGGTAATCTCATAAAATATGCAGGACAAGTCAACAAACAAAATAACATGAATAATCACTGGCAAATGAAAAGTTACGCTAAGACAAGTAAGTTACAGTGATAGCAAAATAAAATATGTAATGGGTGCTGGAACACGAATTTTCTCAATATTTCTTATGTTTCTTTTCACTGTCGATTGTAATTGAAAAATCAGTTCTCCAAAATACATTTTTATTTCTAGTCTGACGCAACACTTGAACGCGTTTCATAATAACTTACTAAATTTTCAAAGACTTCACTTTACACACACACAACTATAACCTTCAAACACTAAACAGAGTTCTACTATGCTATCATTTAAACAGCTTTCATCTTATATGCCCGCATTTGGGTGAGGTGATATGTTACAACAGTTTTGGATGAGGTGAACAAAACTTTCAACACAAGATAGAGCAAACTTTCAACACAAGACATAACACGGTGCAATGGGTATAAATTGGGTAAATTAGAAGAATGGAAGTAACTGCAAAGGGCCTATTGGCCCATATTTCTTGATGCTTCTATATTGGTGTGGAGTCTTGAAGTGGATAGAATATAGTTGTGCATTAATTGGCTGTTGATTGCTGGTGTTGACTTCTTGATGTGTAGTGCCTCGCAGATGTCAAGCCGGCTGCTATCGCTGAATCTATCGATGATTTCTGTGTTGTTAAGACTTCTCTGGTGATGGTCTGGTTCTGGGAAGAGATTGTATGTTCCTTAATGGAGCCCTGTTGCTTATGCATTGTTAATCGCCTGGAAAGAGATGTTGTTGTCTTGCCTATATACTGAGTTCTTTGAAGCTTACAGTCCCCAAGTGGGCATTTGAAGGCATAGACGACGTTGGTCTCTTTTAAAGCGTTCTGCTCTGTGTCTGGAGAGTTTCTTGTGAGTAGGTTGGCCGTTTTTTTTTGTTTTATAGTAAATCGTCAATTGTATCTTCTGATTTTTGTCTGTAGGGATAACGTTCCTATTAACAATATCTTTCAGGACCCTTTCCTCCGTTTTATGAGCTGTGGAAAAGAAGTTCCTGTAAAATAGTCTAATAGGGGGTACAGGTGTTGTGTTAGTTGTCTCTTCAGAGGTTACATGGCGTTTCACCTTCCTTCTTATGATGTCTTCCACGAAACCATTGGAGAAGCCGTTGTTGACTAGGACCTGCCTTACCCTACAGAGTTCTTCATCGACTTGCTTTCATCCTGTGCTGTGGCTGAGAGCACGGTCGACATAAGGGATAACAACACTCCTCTTGTACCTGTCTGGGCAGTCACTGTTGGCATTGAGGCACATTCCTATGTTTGTTTCCTTAGTGTAGACTGCAGTCAAGAAGGGTGCCTCTTTAGTACAAGCTTGGAGTAGTTTCCTTAGAATGCTTTCTGGTATGTCAAGAGGAGTACAGGCCGGATCACGATATACTCTGTCCGCTATCATCCCAATTGTTTTATCCACAGGTACGTTGGTAAACAGCGATTCTATGTCCAACGAGGCTCTTATCCCTGCAGCCCGTGTTCTCCACAGTAAGTCAACAAATTCCTTTGGAGACTTCAGGCTGAAGGCGCAAGGGACATAAGGAGTCAGCAAGCCATTGAGTCACTTTGCCAGTCTGTACGTGGGTGTGGGTATTTGGCTGATGATTGGCCGAAGTGGGTTTCCAGGCTTGTGTGTCTTGACATTTCCATTCATTATAAGGAAACTACTCCATGCTTGTACTAAAGAGGCACCCTTCTTGAGCCCAGATGGGCACATATATAAGCAAGTAGATGGGGTCGCCATGGGTTCTCCCCTAGGTGAGAACCAAAAAGAAACTTTCAACCATCTGTCAGAAGATGCTCACCAAATTGATTGGGAGATGGCTTCTTCAATAACGAATTGTAAAAGCCCCTATAACAGAAACATAATTGAATCTGCTTTGGTACAGATCACAAAAGAAAGTAATTTGAACTTTAGCAGTGGTTTATGTAACACGACCAGACAAAAGAGGATGGTAGCCGAGGCTATTTCCATCCCTCCGCCGGCACTCGGTTGGTAATCTTGAACATGGTATTTTATCAAATCACCTCATTCTTTGGGGCACACGTGAGGAACACAAATGCGAACAAAGCCTGAATGGTCCCCAGAACTATATGCAATTGAAAATTCACACCCCAGAAGTGACTCGAACGCATACTGCCAGGAGCACTCAGCTGGCGTACAGGATTCCTTAACCGCTCAATCACTTTAAGTAAGCTTAAGTGCTTTGTTTTTTTTAATTTTTTACTTTCTTCTCTTTGATAGGCCATTATATTCAGTATGAGTTCTTTGTTTACTAGTTATTTGATTGTGATTTCTGTTTTTCTTTTAGATCTGATGATGAATACGAGAAGTATTCGAAACGTTATGCATTTTAAAGTAAAGAATCTGAAACAAGATGTTCAGTATATCCCTGGTTTTCCTATTCATCTTAAAATTAAGATTCCCGAAGGGAACATCGATTATAAATATTTTATTAAAACGATATGGAAGAACTGTTGTTACTTTATACAGAAGAATAGAAAAAGTGGATTTCGCAGTTAAGAAGGCTCGCTTGGATTTGGAATTTCTGCAAACATGCAAGGTGCATCGTTTGGTCCCAAGATTCCTTAGGTTTAAAGTGTATACCGACAAATTTGCGATAACAAGTGAATATAATTTTTGGTTATTAAGATTGTTGGACTTTGAAATTTCTGAAAAGAAGAAGCGGGTAAATAAGTTGAAAAGTGAATTGCATGTGAACTTGGAGAAATTTAAGGTCTTGGTTTCCTGGGTTGATTTTACATCCTTAAAATGTAAATATGAGAATTATAATGATAAAAGGGTTGATAAATGTAGACTTATTCACGGGAAGAAATTGCAGAACTTGGGTATACCTACATTTAATTCGGTGGACCCCTGATAAGGTGGTGTTTAATTTTTCAAAGATAATTTTGTCTCCCTCAGAGAAAGAACTTCTCTCTTTGGGGTTAGACTTTGGGTTGACGTGTAAAAAAACTAAATTTGTTAATAATTTTTTAGGTTTTTAATGGTTATGTAATACATTAAAAACTTGTACCCTAAGGATTGGTACAAATTATAGTTGGACCAATATCAACAGTACTGTTTCTTCCTTAGCACGTCTTTAAGGACCAATGTCATATTGAGAAATTTTGAGAGTTTCTTAATGCATAACATAGTAATATACGTTTCACTGCAGAGTGTGAAGTGGATAATTCATTGTCGTTTCTTGATATCAAAGTGAATAACCTTAATGGGTTCAACACTAATGTTTTTGAAAACCAACATTTACTGGTTTAGGTGTAAATTTTAATTCCTTTGTTCCTGATATTTTTAAGAAAAATGCAATTAATACTCTACTGAATAGAGCCTTCGCTTTATGTTCAAATTGAAATAACTTTGATCAAGAAATTAATTTTCTTGTGATTTTTTTCAAATAATGGTTATCCTTTGCATATGGTTTATATCTTTATAAGGAATTTCTTAAATAAGAAGTTTCACCCATCCTGTAGGATTACTACAGTAGAAAGGGATATTAAATATACTATATTACCATTTTATGGCACTATTAGTTTTTCTGTAAGGAGTCGATTGAGGAAACTGTTGCAGCATTGTTATCCTCAAGTAGACTTTAGATTTATTTTTGTCAACACAAATACCATAGGCTCCTTTTTGAAATTTAAGGATAAAGTGCCTACCACCCCACCCCCCCCTTCCTGTGCTCTAATGTCGTATGTATGTATAATTGTTCCAGTAGTAATGCTGGATATATCGGGAGTTCCATTCGGTACTTTAAAATTAGGATACTTGAGCACCGGGGAGTATCGTTTAGGACTGGATTACCATTGTCTAAACCAGCATTTTCGTAGATTAGAAACCATTGTTATGAGTTTAATCATTCTCTGTTGGAATCTGATTTTAAAATTTTGTACACTTGTATGAATGGCCAGTCAGATTTGAGAGTAATGGAATTTTTATATATATGGGAACTGCGGCCTCTGTTAAATAGCAACCTTTCGGCTGTTCAATTGTACACTGTATAGTGCACAGTAGGCCCTGTAATTTGATTTATAGTTCATACTTGCATTTTAATTTTATTATAATTTTGTTTAGTTTACCATGTCTTTGATCTTTCTTACTTATTTCAAGTTTTGACATTGTACATTATTGTATTCTTTTTATTTAGGACATATAATAAATTTTTGGGTATTTGTTTTTATTAAATATTTGAGTTTTTGTAAGATTTTGGTTAGTATTTTATAGTTGTCGTCTATTTTGCTTGCATTTTATATACATTTTTGTAGATGTGAAGTCATTATATTAATATTTGTAATAGCGTTTAGTATCCACGTGTTAACTATCAAGTTTCACTCTAGTTGATCACTTCGCGTAAGTTTAATCGTATGGTTTGTTTTAGTAGTTATAAAATTCCTCTTGTAATTTTTTTTAATTTCTGATTATGCTTTTATTTATGTGATTGTTAATAAGTTTTATTTGTATTGATCACTTTAAGTAAGCTTAAGTGCTTTGTTTTTTAATTTTTTCCTTTCTTCTGTTTGATAGGCCATTATATTTAGTATGAGTATATATATAAATATAAATATAAATATATATATATATATATATATATATATATATATATATATATATATATATATATAATATATATTATATAAAGAAGAGGAAAGAGAAGGAGGGTACATGCCAACACCTGGAACCTGACCAACCTATCTCTTGGGAAAGAATTAACCAGAAACAGGTTAGCTTAGAATAGTAAAAAACGGATTAAGCGATCAGAGAATATGGATGAAAGATTAAAGAAAAACCTCATGAACACACAATATATGAATATAATATTGTAATGAGACATTGTAACCCTCCCTATCAGAGTTTTTTCTTAAACTGTTGTGCAATACTATAACTTAATAAATATTATAATTAATAAACCATATAAAGCATAAACCAGAAAACTGAGTGTAGCAACAATTAGACCAATGAAAATGTTTGAAACATTTACTCCCCTTCATTCATAATTGACATCATTTACTCCTAAGAATAAGAAACGGCTTCTTGCCATACGTCCCCTGGAATGCTAAATGAAATGTTCTTTATTAGTTAACATAACGTATTGGGAAACAATGTTTAGTACATAAATGTAATTCAAATACTTATTTATAATCCAATATTATTATCAGCATATCCTATACATATTCCATGGAATATATATATACGAAATTTATAACGATTCGTGAACAACAAGCCAGCAGTGACACAAAGCAATTTATTTATCCAAAACAGATAGGAATTATTGGCCGAGACTTTATTATTGAAGAGGACGGGTAGGATATACACTGAGAGGTGCACCCCGGTTCTCAGTGTACATATGCTCAGAGTTTACTTTAATTCTGCACTATTTTCAAAACTAACGTTTTCGTTCTGGTTTGTCAGTAAATAATTGTGATGGCCTTAGTAACCCTCTAAATGTTGGTGGGATTTAAACCCAACACCAAATCAAATTCAGCAGCACTGCAAATTTCTTGACCGCATTACACATGATTAAAATTATTGCACATTTATAAACAGCAATTCTCAGTAATTTTTTATTACTCAGACATTATACAGTACTCAGCAACAGTTCAGTACATTGTACTCAGCAGTGCTAGAAAGATCTTAGCAGGCTTGTACAGTACACATAAATATTACAGTGTACTCGTCAACACTGACTAATACTAAACAATGCTCAAGAACATTACAATGTACTCAGCAACATTGTACAGTACTCAGTAACTTATCAAAATACTCAGGAACATAACAACGTACTCAGACACTTTGTACTGTACTCAGTAACGTGCACAATACTCAGGAACATAACAACGTACTCAGCAACATTGTACAGTACTCAGTAACGTGCACAATACTCAGGAACATAACAACGTACTCAGCAACATTGTACAGTACTCAGTAACTTACCAAAATACTCAGGAACATAACAAAGTACTCAGCAACATTGTACAGTACTCAGTAAGTTACCAAAATACTCAGGAACATAACAAAGTACTCAGCAACATTGTACAGTACTCAGTAACTTGCACAATACTCAGGAACATAACAATGTACTCAGCAACATTGTACAGTACTCAGTAACTTGCACAATACTCAGGAACACAACAAAGTACTCAGCAACATTGTACAGTACTCAGTAACTTGCACAATACTCAGGAACATAACAAAGTACTCAGCAACATTTACAGTACTCAGTAACTTGCACAATACTCAGGAACATAACAAAGTACTCAGCAACATTTATAGTACTCAGTAACTTGCACAATACTCAGGAACATAACAACATATTCAACAACATTACACAGCACTCAGCTCTTGCACTGTGATGTGTCACACCGGTCTTGTGTTTCAGAGTCTTCAGTGGTGCCTCTGGGGACCTCTTAGTGAGAGTGTTAACGCAGCGTTTGAAGGCTGGGGCTCAGGGACCGTGGCCATGATGTCCAACTGGGCCTCAATAACATATGTATTATGCGTGGCACCCTTGTGTTGGTTGATGAGCACCAGAGGCTTGCGTGTAGGTGTGGTCACCTGTGTTGTGCTCGTTGCCACTGGAGGAATCATCAGAATTATCTCCTTTACAACAGATTCCGATGAATTCTTCACAGTGTAAGTGCTTGTTGGTTCACTGACACTGAACACCTACTGTTTAATATAATAGAGATCAGTTATATTTGTTCGAAATTTATGTTAACGATAATATCTCAGCCTTGCTCTGCTTGCACAATGTTTAAGTATCTTCTACTTATCAGTAGATATTCGGCACAGATGAATAACTGATTGTTTAAAGAGATAATATAATAACGATTGAAGATTTACTTCTATATAAATATTATAGAATTTATTAATATTACAAAATCTTCTCAAATAGTGTAGTTGAGTGCCAGTATTATAATTTATTTATGAACGCATATATAATCCTATATTAAACAATAAAATATCGATTAAATTTATAAAAGGTGTTTATAAATGTAAAATGAAAGATAAACATGTAGTGATAAGTCAAATCTATTGATGAAGAATGATCGCACATTCTGGAAAGTTATATATTTTGTAGTCGATGGATGCTAAGAAAATTAATAGAGTTTAACCATTGTGCACTGACCACAATGAATTAATTGTGGTAATTTGTTATAAATCTACGTGGTAACCCAGTAAACACAAAACATTTTCTGACCTTTTTAAATGGTCGCAGGAAGGTGACACTGTAACTATTTATATAAAGTCGTCTTTTTAACGTTTAAAATACGTTAGCTTCAGTCAAACAAATCGTAGATCTTTATATCATACTTACAAATGACGTTTTTTAACGTTTCTAATTTACGTTAAGTTCCATTGCTTAATGTATGTGTGTACTCACCTAGTTGTGTTTGCGGGGGTTGAGCTCTGGCTCTTTGGTCCCGCCTCTCAACCGGCAATCAACAGGTGTACAGATTCCTGAGCCTATTGGGCTCTATCATATCTACACTTGAAACTGTGTATGGAGTCAGCCTCCACCACATCACTTCCTAATGCATTCCATTTGTCAACCACTCTGACACTAAAAAAAATCTTTCTAACATCTCTGTGGCTCATTTGGGCACTCAGTTTCCACCTGTGTCCCCTTGTGCGTGTTCCCCTTGTGTTAATTAGACTGTCCTTATCTACCCTATCAATTCCATTCAAAATCTTGAATGTGGTGATCATGTCCCCCCTAACTTCTGTCTTCCAGCGAAGTGAGGTTTAATTCCCATAGTCTCTCCTTGTAGCTCATACCTCTGAGCTCGGGTACCAGTCTGGTGGCAAACCTTTGAACCTTTTCCAGTTTAATCTTATTCTTGACTAGATATGGACTCCATGCTGGGGCTGCATACTCCAGGATTGGCCTGACATATGTGGTATACAAAGTTCTGAATGATTCTTTACACAAGTTTCTGAATGCCGTTCGTATTTTGGCCAGCCTGGCATATGCCGCTGATGTTATCCACTTGATATGTGCTGCAGGAGACAGGTCTGGCGTGATATCAACCCCCAAGTCTTTTTCCTTCTCTGACTCCTGAAGAATTTCCTCTCCCAGATGATACCTTGTATCTGGCCTCCTGCTCCCTACACCTATCTTCATTACATTACATTTGGTTGGGTTAAACTCTAACAACCGACCATTGGTTGTTCGGTTCGACCATTCCTTCAGCTTGTCTAGGTCTTCTTGAAGCCTCAAACAGTCCTCTTCTGTTTTAATCCTTCTCATAATTTTAGCATCGTCCTCAAACATTGAGAGAAATGAATCGATACCCTCCGGGAGATCATTTACATATATCAGAAACAAGATAGGACCGAGTACAGAGCCCTGTGGGACTCCACTGGTGACTTCACGCCAATCGGAGGTCTCACCCCTCACCTTAACTCTCTGCTTCCTATTGCTTAGATACTCCCTTATTTATCCACTGGAGCACCTTACCAGCTACACCTGCCTGTCTCTCCATCTTATGTACCAGCCTCTTATGCGGTACTGTGTCAAAGGCTTTCTGACAATCCAAGAATATGTAGTCCGCTCAGCCCTCTCTTTCTTGCTTAATCTTTGTCACTTGATCGTAGAATTCTATCATGCCTGTAAGGCAAGATTTACCCTCCCTGAACCCATGTTGGCGATTTGTCACGAAATCCCTTCTCTCCAGATGTGTTACCAGGTTTTTTCTCACGATTTTCTCCATCACCTTGCATGGTATACAAGTCAAGGACACTGGCCTTGTTCAGTTCAGTGCCTCTTGCCTGTCGCCCTTTTTGTATATTGGAACCACATTCGCCGTCTTCCATATTTCTGGTAGGTCTCCCGTCTCCAGTGACTTACTATACACTATGGAGAGTGGCAAGCAAAGTGCCTCTGCACACTCTTTCAGTATCCATGGTGAGATCCCATCTGGACCAACAGCCTTTCTAACATTCAGATCCAGCAGGTGTCTCTTGACCTCCTCTCTCGTAATTTCGAACTCTTCCAAGGCCGCCTGGTTTACCTCCCTTTCTCCTAGCACAGTGACCTCACCTTGTTCTATTGTGAAGACCTCCTGGAACCTCTTGTTGAGTTCTTCACACACCTCTCTGTCATTCTCTGTATACCTGTCCTTGCCTGTTCGAAGTCTCAATACCTGTTCTTTCACTGTTGTTTTCCTTCTGATGTGACTGTGGAGTAGCTTTGGTTCGGTCTTGGCTTTGTTTGCTATATCATTTTCAAAACTTTTCTCTGCTTCTCTTCTCACCCTGACGTACTCATTCCTGGTGCTCTGGTATCTCTCTCTGCTTTATGGTGCTCTGTTATTCCGGAAGTTCCTCCACGCCCTTTTGTTCAGTTTCTTCGCTTCCATACATGCCCTATTATACCATGGATTCTTCTGTTGCTTCTCGGATTTTTCCCTTTGGGCCGGGATGAACCTGTTTACTGCCTCCTGACACTTTTGGGTAACATAGTCCATCATACCCTGTACAGACTTATCTCTGAGGTCTGTGTCCCAAGGTATTTCACTTAGGAAACTTCTCATTTGTTCATAATTCCCCTTTCTGTATGCCAGCCTTTTGATTCCTAGTTCTTTTTTGGGGGAGATAAGTCCTAACTCAACCAGGTACTCAAAGTTCAATACACTGTGGTCACTCATTCCGAAGGGCGCTTCCATCTTAACTTCCCTTATATCCCACTCATTTAGGGTAAATATCAAATCAAGCATTGCTGGTTCATCTTCTCCTCTCATTCTTGTTGGTTCTTTGATGTGCTGGGTTAGAAAGTTTCTTGTTGCCACGTCCAGCAGCTTAGCTCTCTATGTTTCTGGTCCTCCATGCGGGTCTCTGTTCTTCCAATCTATCTTCCCATGGTTGAAGTCTCCCATAATTAGTAGTCCAGATCCATTCCTGCTAGCAACAGAAGCTGCTCTTTCTATTATGTTAATGGTGGCCATGTTGTTTCTATCATATTCCTGTCTAGGTCTTCTGTCATTTGGTGGTGGATTATATATGACTACGACTATAATTTTTTTCCCTCCATTTGTTACGGTACCTGCTATGTAGTCACTGAAACCTTCACAACCCTGAATATCCATCTCCTCAAAATCCCAGCCTTTTCTTACTAGCAGAGCTACACCACCCCCACCTCTTCCTTCCCTCTCTTTCCTCATAACATAATAGTCCTGTGGGAACACTGCGTTTGTTATCGTTTTCGTGAGCTTTGTTTCTGTGAGGGCTATTATGTCTGGGTTTTCCTCTAGTACCCGTTCTCCAAGCTCATTTGCTTTATTTGTAATTCCTTCTATGTTAGTGTACATCGCTTTGAGGCTCACTTTCTTCTGTCCCTTCTCAAATCGCCTCCTTGGTGAGTGTTCTGCTGGTGAGGGAGGCTGTTCCAAGGGTGTGAGGACCTGTGAGGTGGATAACAGGGTCTCAGAGGATACTGGGATGAGGGGTGGGGGATCCAGTGAAGGGGGAGGGACAGGGAGAGTATGGGGTGAAAGGGGAGGGAGGACGGGAAGGAAAGGGGAGGAGGGAGGACTCGGGAGGAGGGGAGGGGTAGAAGGGTGGGGATTGGGTGGGGGGGGGGGGAGGGAGATTTGGCTGAACATTTGAGTGGGGGCAGGGAGGGTTTGGGGTACGGGGGTTTTCTATGCAGAGGAGGGTGGCAGGGTTGTCCTCCCTTCTGGTGTTACTGGGTAGCTGGTTGTGGGTTCCCCCATCTCCTCTGGGGGTGTTGTGTTGAAAGCTGTGACTTCCTGGTTTTCCCCTCTTGCCCTGCGCTTCTTCCTTGCTTCTGCCGCCACGGCTCTCTCCTCCCTTGTCATGTCTCTCTGGAGGAATACATTTTTGAATTTTCCCACGTTTTTCAGGGAGCTCTTCCTTGATAGGATCTTCTCCTTTGTGCTCTCATTTGCAAACACTATCTTTATCATTCGGTCTCGGTCTTTGTTGTACCAACCTAACCTGAAAACCTTCTCAATGCTATGCTCAGCCCCTTCCATGTCTAGTGCCTTTAGTACTTCATTCACTGCTACTTTGTCCTCTTCATTCCACTCTGTCCTATTAGAGCCTTCCTGCTCTTTAATACCCACAGCAGCCACTGATCTGTTCCTTTCCAGCAGTTGGCTAGTGGAGCGTGCCACCTCCTGTAAGGTGGCTGCTTTCATGGCCACCTCC
The DNA here is from genome assembly GCF_040958095.1 of Procambarus clarkii. NCBI lineage: Eukaryota > Metazoa > Arthropoda > Malacostraca > Decapoda > Cambaridae > Procambarus > Procambarus clarkii. The sequence continues at coordinate 6,752,414 of NC_091239.1, read as the reverse complement.
ATCACTACAGTCATTACTTCAGAGTTATTTTTTTTTAGTATTTCTGCAAATGTTGCTTTTATTGTTGCATTCTCATCCAAAAAGCTATTACCACCTTCTCCCTGGATGGTTTTCTGATTCTCAGCCTCAATACCATTCTCTTTGAGGGCTCTAATCTCCTCCTTTGCTGCTGTCAGCTCTCTTTTCAGGTTGTTTATTTCGTTCTTCATTTCCTGCATCATTTCTTGCATCTCACTCTTGATGTCCTCCAGAAACTGGGCGAACATTTTCTTCATTTCGTCACCTTGGCTCTTCCCTGTTCCCCTGGTACCTCTGGCTGCCATGCTTGCTCCTGTTCCTATAGTTGTGCCGTGATAGGATTTGTCAGGAGGGCAGAGCGGGATGGGGGAGGGAGGGAGAGAGAGAGAGAGAGGAAGAGAGAGAGTAAGAGAGAGAGAGAAAGGGAGTGATAAAGGGAGAGATAAATGGGTGGGTGGGGGCGATCCGACCCTTCCACTGAAGTGAGAAGAAAGTAGAAGGGGAGGGGATGGAGAGAGAGGCGGGAGGGAGAGAGAGAGGGAGAGAGAGGAGAGGGAGAGAGATGGAGAGGGAGAGAGCAGGTAAGGGAGAGAGTGTGTGTGTGTGTGTGAGTGTGTGTGTGTGTGTGTGTGTGTGTGTGTGTGTGTGTGTGTGTGTGTGTGTGTGTGTGTGTGTGTGTGTGTGTGTGTGTGTGTGTTTGTGTGTGTGTGTGTGTGGGTGTAGTGAGGGTGTGGGTGTATTGAGAGGGTGTGTTTAGGTGGGTGTAGTGTGGGCGTGTGTGGGTGTGGGTTGGTTTATGTAGGTTGGAGTGGATAGGGGTGTCTGTGTGTGTATATACTCACCTTTGCGCCTGCAGGATCGAGCGTTGGCTCATGGATCCCGCCTCTTTAGCCACCGGTTGTTTAAAGAAATGACCCTTCTTCTCTTTGATGTAGAAAGTGTGTGGAAAAGTCTGGGGGAAGAAGAAGAATGATGAGTAGAAATTCTGGTAGTGGATGTGGATGGAGAATGAGGAGGCTGAAAAGTTTTATGGCTTATCCACCGCGGGTTTGCATCGAAAAAATTTATTGATTTAATGATCTTGTTTTTTTTAGTTAGGCAGCGGGAGGCGGCGTGGTAGGCTGGGGAGAGATGCGGTAGGGATTGAAGTTAGGCAGAGAATCGCGTGCTGTGTATAATTTGTGTGGACCTGTATTGGTTTGATGATGTGCTGTCTCAGAGGGTATATGGTAGTTGATCCAAGGTGCTGTAGGCGATGACGTCTTCAGGGTGGTTATCATTAGATCTTCTTCATTCTTCTGTCTTCTTATTTCCGAAAGTTTTTCTTCTTCTGGCTTGGTTCATCTGTTTTCCTGGTCTTCTTAGTGGTCTTGCTTCTGGTAGACATGGTGGAACTGGCGTTCGAGATTTCGTCAAGGAAAGATGTTCTATGGGCTTTAGTTAGAATTTCGTTGATGAGGGGATGTTGTCCCATCAGAGATATCCCTGTAGGATGAGTACTCTGAATCAAAAGCTGAAACGCTGTTACGTGAATGTTGGGCAGTGTGTGGGTACTTTACGTAGTACTCCGGGTCTACGATGGCTGGGTTGATAAAGTTGATATCACCACATCGGTATGTAGTAAAATAGCATGAAAGTAATATATCTTGGGTCGGTTTGGCTCTTCACTGCGTTGTTCGATTTCAAAGGTTGTATTGAAGCCACTGGTCATCCTTCGGCGGGCTGCAGGAGATTAACCGTCTCAGAATGACTCGACTCGTATCACATCAAAAAGAGGATTTTTTTGTCCATGCTGGGGATTATCGGAGTTGATCCTCAGCTTGTAGTCTGTGTTGCGCTCCAGCACGAAACTACAGACTAGCACAGACTAGCACGCCAGCACAGACCAGCACGCCAGCACAGACCAGCACTCCAGCACAGAATACAGATTAGGCCCCAGTTGTCTGGTTGATATGGGATTCCTTCTTTCACTCCTCGGCTATGATGAGCACAGGTTCAGGAGCTTGAGAGGTAGCTACAGTAGAAGGTTCAACAGATGCACTCTCGATTCTTGGAGTATCGGTTGTGGGTGGTTCTAGAGGTACGATGGTAGGTTGGACGATGGTAAGACGTTCAGCTTTGCCAGCTGCGGAGAGGAGATCAGCAGGGCAGCAGCGCTCACAGCAATGTCAGGGTCAGGAATCGTAGCAGTACTTGTACCAGAAGCAGGGATAGTGTAGACTTCCTCGGGAATGGTGACAGCGGGGAGGCATTTGAAGCGTAGAGTACATAAAGAATCCTCAAGAACTCCTGGTAGTTGAAGCCAGAAATCTTGTCAGCAAGAAATGGAAAGCATTTACAGTGCTGTGGTCAATGGTAGTAGCCGGCAACTGTCATGGCGAAGGCTGAGTCGGTAATTGGCCGGAGTGAGGTGGTGGAGACAGATGGATCAGTAAATGGCTGGCAGGCTGGCTGGAGGACTGGAAGCTTGGCCCCCATTGGCTGGGCCGCTGCACGGCGGTTTCTCCTCCTCCCAAGACCTCCAGGAAAATTACAGTCTGGATGTTGAATAATACCAGTGCTCGGTGAGTGGTGGCTTCTTCAATTTTTCGTATTTTCTTCTGTCGACGCGGGGAAACAATAGGAGATAGCAATATGGTGACCTTCACAAGCGAGACAGCATTAGCAATCAGCCTGACAGACGAAGTAATGGTGATCTTCTGCGCAAATACCGCACTTGATGCCCTGTTCCTTGCATTTGTTGGTGGTGTGTGAGTACTTATATCAATTGAAGCACTGCTTGAGTTCGTAGAATTGTTCTTTTTTCATCCCGACCTTGGACCACATCCATTCTATCCAGCGGTCGACCTCAGAGACGCATTTCTCAATTTTAAAATTCTTTAAATTCAACATAAAACTTTTATCAAGTATATATATATATATATATATATATATATATATATATATATATATATATATATATATATATATATATATATATATATATATCTATATATTAATATATATATATATATATATATATATATATATATATATATATATATATATATATATATATATATATATATATATATATATATATGGAAAATCCACAGAGAAATATGAAATGAGGTGAACGTTTCGGCTCTGTTAAAGCCTTTGTCAACACCAGTACATACCAGTTGCGCTGCTCCTGGGAGTATGGGTTCGAGTCACTTCTGGGGTGTGAGTTTTCAGTTGCATATTGTCCTGGGGACCATTCAGGCTTGTTCGCATTTGTGTTCCTCACGTGTGCCCCAAAGAATGAGGTGATTTGGTAAAATGCTATGCCCAAGATTACTATCCGAGTGCCGGCGGTGGGGTGGTTCAAATAGCCTCGGCTATCACCTCATTATGTCCGGTCGTGATGGTCAAGTGGATTAAGGCGTCTTGTACATACCAGTTGCGCTGCTCCTGGGAGTATGGGTTCGAGTCACTTCTGGGGTGTGAGTTTTCAGTTGCATATTGTCCTGGGGACCATTCAGGCTTGTTCGCATTTGTGTTCCTCACGTGTGCCCCAAAGAATGAGGTGATTTGGTAAAATGCTATGCCCAAGATTACTATCCGAGTGCCGGCGGTGGGGTGGTTCAAATAGCCTCGGCTATCACCTCATTATGTCCGGTCGTGATGGTCAAGTGGATTAAGGCGTCTTGTACATACCAGTTGCGCTGCTCCTGGGAGTATGGGTTCGAGTCACTTCTGGGGTGTGAGTTTTCAGTTGCATATTGTCCTGGGGACCATTCAGGCTTGTTCGCATTTGTGTTCCTCACGTGTGCCCCAAAGAATGAAGTGATTTGGTAAAATGCTATGCCCAAGATTACTATCCGAGTGCCGGCGGTGGGGTGGTTCAAATAGCCTCGGCTATCACCTCATTATGTCCGGTCGTGATGGTCAAGTGGATTAAGGCGTCTTGTACATACCAGTTGCGCTGCTCCTGGGAGTATGGGTTCGAGTCACTTCTGGGGTGTGAGTTTTCAGTTGCATATTGTCCTGGGGACCATTCAGGCTTGTTCGCATTTGTGTTCCTCACGTGTGCCCCAAAGAATGAGGTGATTTGGTAAAATGCTATGCCCAAGATTACTATCCGAGTGCCGGCGGTGGGGTGGTTCAAATAGCCTCGGCTATCACCTCATTATGTCCGGTCGTGATGGTCAAGTGGATTAAGGCGTCTTGTACATACCAGTTGCGCTGCTCCTGGGAGTATGGGTTCGAGTCACTTCTGGGGTGTGAGTTTTCAGTTATATATATATATATATATATATACAAGAGTTGTTACATTCTTGTACAGCCACTAGTACACATAGCGTTTCGGGCAGGTCCCTGGAATACGATCCCCGCCGCGAAGAATCGTTTTTACAACCAAGTACCCATTGAGTTAAACAGAGGCTACAGTTAAGGATTTGTGCCCAGTAAATCCTCCCCGGCCAGGATACGAACCCCTGACAAATCAATTTATCTAATGTTTCTTACTAGTATTTAGTAGAATTACTAATTTTTATTCGAGGAAGAACCAGCCTCGATGAAGTGTACTGGGAGTAGAGTACTTCTGGTATTAACCCCCAATTTTGTGAAGGACGGAAAGTTTATTCTCGAACATTAATATTATACAGCCCATAGAAGTTTAAAGAATAATCTTTAATAGTTTCCTCTCCATAGGCACTGGTATTTCAGTCCTTATCATTTAACTTTATCTGTTTCCCTTTTCAGTCAAAATAGGGTGGTCCTTCGATTAATTTAAATTAATCTTTTAATTAAATATCAATCAATCAATAGAGAGTAAGCTTTCTTCCCAACATGAGCTTCTCAAGCTCCATCATATCTACATTTGAAACTGTATATGGAGTAAGCCTCCACCACACCACTTCCTAGTGCATTCCATTTACTAACTACTCTGACACTGAAAAAGTTCTTTCTAATGTCTCTGTGGCTCATTTGGGTACACAGATTCCACTTGTGACCAATTGTGCGTGTACCACCCGTGTTAAATAATCCATCCTTATCTACCCTGTCAATTTCCCTGAGAACTTTGTATGTGGTGATCATGTCTCGCTGGGATCTTCTGTCTTGCAGCAACGTGAGGTGCAGTTTTCCCAGCTTTTCCTCATAACTCATGCCTCTTTGTTCGGGTACTAGCCTACTGGCATACCTCTGAACATTTCTAGCTTCGTCTTGTGCTTTACAAGGTACGAGCTCTATGCTGGGCCCGCATATTACAGGATTGGCCTTCCATATGTGGTATACAAGGTTCTGAAAGATTTATTATACAGGTTTCTGAAGGCAGTTCTGATGTTAGCCTGCCTCGCATATTTCCTCTCCCTAGTTTCATTACCTTACATTTAATCGAGTTGAAC